>NC_048228.1:62820589-62876655 GCF_002007445.2 Ailuropoda melanoleuca | reverse complement strand
AAAAAAAAATCCTCTAGTAATCCAAATGTTAGTTACTTAGCAGAAAGCTTTAAAGTAACTGTTATGAAAATGTTCTAGAAAAAATAATGAAAACACTAAAAAAAAGATAAAATGAAGAATTTCACTAGAGATATGATAAAATATGATCATATAGAAATTATAAGCTGAAAATATACAATAATTAAAATAAAGCGTTATAGTCTTCTGTTATTTATGAGAAAACTCGTGTCAGAGTTATCTGAAATGAGAAAAAGAGACCAAATAATCATTACTCAGCTTGATTCTAGTTTTAAGCTAAAAAGTATAACATGGACTTTACAAAATGACACTTAAGAGCCAATTTCCAAATTCCTCATGGTAAGGGAATCAATAGCTAATAGCGGGTTGTTAGTTATTTAGATGATTCGTGTCCAGCTATACATTTGAGAAGAGTTAAAATTTTTGTTCGTTAAATATGGAAAATAAAATAAAATATAAATTAACCAAGAGAATACCCAACCTTTAACACTAAAGTACCAGAATTCTGGAGGCACAAGAACTCACAGATTGATAAAGTTTAGCAGGTAGTCCCATAAGTCAAAAACTAATTTCTCTGAGGACTTCCAGTTTAAAAAAAAAAATTCAAAAGTTATTTTGAAAGATACTCCCAATTCCTGCATTTCAAATTCATAAGGCCTTGTCACAAGTGTCCTATATGAAATGTCTTTAATGTGATTTCCCTCAGAAATGTGAGAAGCTGAAAAGATTGTCATAATCTGGTGATAAGGGAACTCAGAAAACGCTTAACAATAAATAAGCAGCTCCATGAAAATCATGCTCTACTTGATCCAAAGAAACTCTGATATTCATTTACTATGAGGTACTGACTGCACTCATATTCTCATTGTTTTTGTTTTGTTCTCAAATAGAACACTGAAGATTTTTTTTTTCTGAACGTGTGAACTAGCTAAAATGTTTAGGAATACAAGAACAAGCATATACTAAACTTTTCCTTTTTTTTCATTTCTAATTCAGAAAATTTTACTTACCCAAAATGGTATCAACTTTCTTTTGAAAGATTGGTTTTTATGAGAAAAAGCAGGATTTTTGAAATATTACACTAATAATGGATATTAATATTATTACTGCAGATGCAAAATTATTAAAGCTCAAATAAAAAGAAAAAAATACTAATAAAAATTTCTTATTATGTTTAAGAAAAATTATTAACATTTAGTAATCAGAGGACCATAATTTTATTTTTTTCAAAAAACAAAGCATTTTCTGTGATTTTAGTTAATCATATCCCACAAGGTTTGAAACCTGTTTTACATAAAATAGTAAAAGCTATCACAATAATAAGGTTGAAGTCAAATATAAAATCATTTTGGAAATCATAATAACAAATGTAAGCTAGTAATATGCAGGGTTATACTAAATTATTATGAAATAGATTACAGATTTGTTCATATATATGAAGTATAAGCCCTTACCCTTAAAACAAGACAATATTTTTCTAATTTTACACCTATTACTGAATATTATAGACAAGGAACCTGAAATGGAGTAAAATGAACTCTTTCTGCCAATGCTTCCTTTTTTAGTAGTCATTAAAATGAAACAAACCTGTAAAACATTTAAGATCTGAGCTTTACTCGTCAACGTGAATTACCTTCTCTGAATTTTGGACCCTTTCAATAATTCAACACATTTATTTATTTCAAGGTTGGTCAGTATAAAATTTCACATTGGTATGTGAATGGTTTTTATTTCTGAACTAGATCTTAAACTGTGTACTACAGGTGTAGGCTAAAAATGACTTAGCAAAGCAAATCATATGGAGGTTTCCAGCTTCCCAGATTCTAATTGCTAGATTGAAGAATGACTAATAAACACTAAATAAATGAGAGAATATCCAAGAAATATATTACCCACATTTATCATGATTAAATATGGTTTATGGTTTATGTAACATGTCTGAGATGCCTGGGGCTTGCAGTCTACTTTATTTTGCATTTGGCAAGGCGAAGAAAGAAATGACATTTTGGTTGGCCTGAGCCCCTGTTCAACACTTGGGGGAATAAAGTATTTCCTTGCATTCAGTTTTACACAGAGAATGAGTTTTGGAATTGACAGATCTTTGTTCTAATCCTACGCCTGCCCCTTTTTAGCTTTTGGAAATTAAATGTTACTTAAATTATTTTAATCTGAGTTTCTTTATCTGTGAAGTGGTATCCATGTAGGTAGTCTCACACACACACACACACACACACACGCACGCACGCACAAATATTTTTTAAAGCTCTTGGCCCTTAGTAGGCATTCAGTTGATGACAGATATTCCCAGGTGGCCTGACCCTCCACTGGCAAGTGTCTATGCAGTGGTTCAAAAAAGTTAATGAACAGAAAACAACATTAACAAACAGTAGATCTGAGGTATGTGTAAAATGACTAAAACAAAAATTCAGGCATGCTCTGCCTCTTGGAATCAAATCCCACGGTGAGCATTTCTCATCTTGCTGATACACAAGTGTCATGATGAGTTTCTCAGCAGTTGCTTTCACGGTGAGACCTGCCAGGTCTTGTCCTGGATATGACTTTAGCTTAAACACTCAAGACGCTTTACCTGGAACACATTTTAGGCTTAGATGAAGTAAGCCTCTGTATTTTCTCATAATGTTGGTAGATACCTTTGTCTCCTCCCCCTTGCTCATGAAAATTAGATAATGTGATGCATGTGTAAGTGTGCTTCCCCTTTCCACCCTCTTCTGTCACAAATGCTTGTCTTCCTCTTCACTTTCATGGAAAAACATTGTTTTCCTCATTTTTTTTTTGCACAAATTGAGGTGTACGTGACTTTACAGGTTTCCTGGCCATCTAAAAGTAGAGCATTCCTATGAAAACTTTCATAAACCAAAGTGGCGTAAAGCAAAGAAGCAATTACTGTGAATTTACAATGGAAATTTTTTGAGCATTCCTAGAGCCAAAAAATAACCTCTCTTAGGCTTTTCTGATACCTTAAGACTGGATAAACAAAATCAATCAAGATAAAGCACAGATGCTCACAGAAATAGCTCAAAGCTATGGGGCTTGATGCTGAGATGCTGAGTGTAGTTACCAGGGAAGGAGCTTGGCAGTGCCACTCTTGCTGCTTGGGTTTGCACTGCCTTGATAACAGCTCACTGCAAAACAAACACTGAATGTTATTTTCCCTTTTCACCTTACTTCATAAAAGTGAAAATTCTCTTCAGACTTCTTTCATTTCATGGAAACAGTTATTAATAATGTAGGTTTTTCATACACATGAAGTGATAGAGCACAGACTTTCAAAAAGTGGGGGATACCTGTATTTTTCTTTGGGTCTTCATCTCCTATTTACAGTTCATTTTCCAGGCTTAAGATCCTTACAAAAGAATTACAGAATTTCTAGGGAACATCATGGATACACTTATTGAAATAATGTAAGATGTGTTACTCTGCTAAATCGGGCTCACTGAGATTGAGTTAAAAGGTCAATGCCACCATTAAAGATAGCTGAATCTGCCCAGTCCTCCTCTGAACTCCATCCAATAGCAACTTATGACACTTTTAGGTCCTATCATACTGGCTTCATATTAGAGTTTTGTATGTACAGGGCTTCAGTTGTTTGTTTGATAATAATTTTTTATTATGTTATGTTAGTCACCATACAGTACATCCTTTGTTTTTGATATAGTCTTCCATGATTCATTATTTGCATATAACACCCAGTGCTCCATGCAATATGTGCCTACCTTAATACCCATCACCGGCCTATCCCAATCCCCCACCCCCCTCTCCTTTAAAGCCCTCAGATTGTTTCCCAGAGTTCATAGTCTTTCATGGTTCATTCCCCCTTCTGTTAACCCCCCCTTCATTCTTCCCTTCCTTCTCCTATCAATCTTTCTGCTATTTCTTATGTTCCATAAATGAGGGACACAAAATCAATGCTCAGAAATCAACTGCATTTCTATACACGAACAATGAGACTGAAGAAAGAGAAACTAGGGAATCGATATCATTTAAAATAGCACCAAAAATCATATATTATCTCAGAATTAACCAGAGAGGTAAAGGATCTATATTCTAGAAACTACAGATCACTCTTGAAAGACATTGAAGAAGACACAAAAGATGGAAAAAATATTCCATGCTCATGGATCGGAAGAATTAACATAGTTAAAATGTCTATGCTACCCAGAGCAATCTATACTTTCAATGCCATCCCAGTCAAAATACCAATGACATTTATCAAAGAACTGGAATAAACAGCCCTTAAATTTGTATGGAACCAGGAAAGGCCCTGAATCGCCAAGGAATTGTTGAAAAGGGAAAACAAAGCTGGGGGCATCACAATGCCGGATTTCGAGCTGTACTACAAAGCTGTGATCACAAAGACAGCATGGTACTGGCACAAAAACAGACACATAGACCAATGGAACAGAATAGAGAACCCAGAAACGGACCCTCAGCTCTATGGGCAACTAATCTTTGACAAAGCAGGAAAAAATATCCAGCGGAAAAAAAGACAGTCTCTTCAATAAATGGTGCTGGGAAAATTGGACAGCTACATGCAAAAGAATGAAACTTGACCACTATCTCACACCATACACAAAGATAAACTCCAAATGGATGAAAGACCTCGATGTGAGACAGGAATCCATCAAAATCGTAGAGGAGAACATAGGCTGCAACCTCTTTGAAATTGGCCTCAGCAACTTTTTGCATGATACATCTCCAAAGGCAAGAGNGTGGAAAAAAGACAGTCTCTTCAATAAATGGTGCTGGGAAAATTGGACAGCTACATGCAAAAGAATGAAACTTGACCACTCTCTCACACCATACACAAAAATAAACTCCAAATGGATGAAAGACCTCGATGTGAGACAGGAATCCATCAAAATCGTAGAGGAGAACATAGGCTGCAACCTCTTTGAAATTGGCCTCAGCAACTTTTTGCATGATACATCTCCAAAGGCAAGAGAAACAAAAGAAAAAATGAACTTGTGGGACTTCATCAAGATAAAAAGCTTCTGCACAGCCAAGGAAACAGTCAAAGAAACTAAGAGGCAGCCCACAGAATGGGAGAAGATATTTGCAAATGACACTACAGATAAAAGACTGGTATCCAAGATCTACAAAGAACTTCTCAAACTCAATACATGAGAAACAAATAATCAAATCAAAAAATGGGCAGAAGAGATGAACAGACACTTTTCCAATGAAGACATACAAATGGCTAACAGACACATGAAAAAATGTTCAAAATCATTAGCCATCAGGGAAATTCAAATCAAAACCACAATGAAATACCACCTTACGCCAGTTAGAATGGCAAAAATTGACAAGGCAGGAAACAACAAATGTTGGAGAGGATGTAGAGAAAGGGGATCCCTCTTACACTGTTGGTGGGAATGCAAGTTGGTATAGCCACTTTGGAAAACAGTGTGGAGGTCCCTTAAAAAGTTAAAAATAGAGCTACCCTATGACCCAACCATTGCACTACTGGGTATTTATCCCAAAGATACAGACGTAGTGAAGAGAAGGGCCATATGCACCCCAATGTTCATAGCAGCATTGTCCACAATAGCTATATTGTGGAAGGAGCCGAGGATGCCCTTCAACAGATGATTGGATTAAGAAGATGTGGTCCATATATACAATGGAATATTACTCAGCCATCAGAAAGAACGATTACTCAGCATTTGCAGCAACATGGATGGGACTGGAGGAGATTATGCTAAATGTAATAAGTCAATCAGTTATTTGTTTTTTAAAGCACCAGGAAACAACATGAGGAAGAAGAAAGAGCATGAATTTTGGATATCACACAAACCCAAGGTAAAATTCAGCCTCACAATTACTGGCTATGTGACCTTAAAATAGATAACCTTAATCTTGGCTCATTTGCTTACTTACTGTATGACACTTAACCTCTGCGTGTCCTGGTCTTCTCACCTATAAAATGAAGATAATATCTACATATATATTTTTTGGTATACTAGTGTTGTGATAAATAAATCAGATATTTCATATTGTGATGAGAACAGTTACTGATTATGGTAAGTACATTAATATTAGCTTTTACATTAATAGTAGCAATAATTATATTATTAAATATCTTTATTATTAAACTCTCTTTAGTTTTAATTTTCACATGCTCTAATTAGTTAATAGATATAAGTGAATATATACATTACTTAAAATTCCTAGAGAGTAAGATGATTTAACTTCTAATATTTAAATGTGCTTGACTTAAATAAAGGTCTTCTTACAAAGAGTAACTCAGAAATCTTTTATGAATCCAAGTTCATATACTTAAGATATGCCTAAAGTATGTGAATTTGGTAAACTTTGGCAAGCAAGACTGGTTTAATAATTTTGCCTAATAAAAACAAGCTATGCCTCTCCTCTGACATGTTTTTCAAGTTTTCTCTATTTTAAGTACAATGCAGGCATACATTTTATTCTACTTGGGCTTGCTTTTTTTAAATCAAGTTTTATTTTTTTTACTGATGAAGTTAACTTTATTCCTACATAATGTTTAAGATTGTTAAAATATAAATTTGTATTCAATTAAATTGAGTCATTGTTCTGAAACTTTTGATTTCAAAAGTAGCTATATTCTGTAGTATGTCAATTTGAAGATAGTTTCCAAAAACTTAAAACTTTGGATTAACATTAAATTGAATTATTTAATGAATAATCATTAGACACCTAATTAATGTGTAAAATAGAATATTGAAACATCAAAACCATTGATTATTA
This sequence comes from Ailuropoda melanoleuca, assembly GCF_002007445.2. Lineage (NCBI taxonomy): Eukaryota > Metazoa > Chordata > Mammalia > Carnivora > Ursidae > Ailuropoda > Ailuropoda melanoleuca. Next base: position 62,869,890 of record NC_048228.1, on the reverse strand, counting down.
CTCAAAACTTAAAGTTTACATATTTTACTTATTTTTCTGTGTTATACAGAGACCATATCTTGGGGTGATGCTAATGAGTGCTCATATTTGCCACTTCAAGAAAGTGTAAAAGGGATGTGTGACTATCAAAAAATTTATTATATATCTATTTTCACAAACTTTGTTAATCTGTTAAAATACTTGTGTAAGACAGACAGTTCTCTATTATCCATTTTCGAACCCACCTGGTTTTCTCTGTGAAATAGATGTTAGTTACTTTTGTTAAAACTTATAATTGATATGAATAGTTGAGATCACACAATATAGTAAGAACACAACTTCTTTTTTTTTAAGGAAAAAGTAATTTGTCCAAATCAAGAGTTCTCAAACTTTTTAGTCTTTGCATGCCTTTACATTCTTAGGATTTATTGAGGATCCCCAAGAGCTTGTATTTGTGTGTAGTTACCAATATTTACCATGTTAGAAATAAAAACTTATGATTTTTCTTTAAAAAATTATTTATTTATTTGAGAGAAAGAGAGAGCAAAAGAGCATAAGCTGGGGAGAGACAGATGGAGAGGGAGAGGCAGACTCCCCACTGAGGAGGGAGCCTGATGCAGGGCTGGATTCCAGGACACTGGGATCATGACCTGAGCTGAAGGCAGATGCCTAACTGGCTGAGCCACCCAGGGACCCAAAAACTGATGATTTTAAAAATGTATCTGAAGAGAGTGATGATGAGGGGTGCCTGGGTGGTACAGTCAGTTGGGCGTCTGACTTTTGGTTTTTGTCTCAGGTCATGATCTGAGTGCCTGCGTCAGACTCCAAGTTCAGGGTAGACTCTTCCTAGGACTCTTTCTCCCCTCTGCCCCACCCCCTGTGTTCTCTCTCTCTCTCTCTCAAATAAAAATAAATAAGTCTTAAAAAAAAAAGAGAGAGAGAGTAATGATGAATACATTTGCATGTTGACAGTAATAATATCTTAAAATAATTATGGAATTAGTTTTTACCTGGTAGATTCCCTAAGCGCTAACCTAAAGTAATGTGTCACTTCTAAAATCTGAAAAAGTATATTAAAGAGCAAAACTTGTATGTGAATTTATTTATCTTGGATTATAATACTTAAGTCTGAAGAAAAACTATGAAATGTATTAAAATTTTAACAGTTTTTTCAATCCTGATTGGCTTGTTTCCTTGGCTTGCTTATTAATACCTTCACCTACAATATGAAAGGTAATTCTTCACCTTATATGTAATCTGCCTATGTTGTAAAATTTTGTGTTTTGTCAGAATAATTTCTATGCTTTATATGAACTTTATTGTAGCCTCAATTATTTAATGAGTGGGGAAAGAACAAAAAAACTAAAGGGGCACCTGGGTGGCTAGGTTGGTTAAGTGTCTGCTCTTGATTTCTACTTGTGTCATGATTTCAGGGTCATGAGATCGAGCCCTGGGTAGGGCTCTGCACTAGGCGTGGAGCCTGCTTAAGATTCTCTCTCTCCTTCTCCCTTTGCCCCTCCCAAAATAATAATAAATAAATAAATTTTTAAAAGAACAAAAAATAAAGTTATCACTTATCAAAGAACTAAGTTTCTTTACAATGCTATTATCATCTAATTTTTTTTTAGTGCTTTATTATCACTTTAATTAAATGCTTAACCTAAGTACTGTTTTTCAGGTACCCATGATTCTATCTAAACCAAGTGTCCAAGTCTATCCTGAAAACTTTTTTGATTTCTACCTGTCAAAAATCAGGTCTTACATAAAAAATAAGATAAAAATTTCAGGATATTTTTATATCTAAAACTATCAGACTCTATCAGAGGGTTCCTAGAAAACCACAAATATTTGTTCTTTCACTTCTTAAAAAAAAAGGTGCTGGAAGTATCTAATTACATTTGTTTGATGGTTGCATGGGAAGAATTGTCAAATCAGAAGAGATAGATGCTCAGCCTTCCTTGGGTTAAATTGGTAGTGGTAAAATGTTACTAATGTAAATATTCCAGAAATCTCACACTTGATGGGGAAGTCTTTGGGTATTTGTTAATGCCTTTTCTTCCAATAATGTTTATACCTTAGGGAAAATCTTGATCAAAATCTTGTAAAATAGTGTTTTCAAGTTTTCCTGTTTTTCTATATATTTTTTCAGAGTCCTGGTAGCGGTTTATCTAATAATATTAGTCAATAACAATAAAATGGTATCATTCATAATTTCAGTTATTACTTAAAATGTTCAAAGGCCACCACCTTACCTCTTTCATTTGCATATACCATCTTCTAGGCCCGAACAGTGATGCCCCATCAGATTTATAAAAATGTGGATGTCATAGGTCCAACTCCAGAGTTTGATATTTTTTGAATACTCTAGTTACATATACTATGTTTCAGTCTCATTATATGTTAGAGCTCAAGATTTTCTTCTTCTATAAAAAATAGGCCATTTTTTAAAACAGTCAGTGACTTCTTTAAAAGCAAAGGAAAGATCAGTCTCCTTCAACAAAAATGACACTCTCAAAACCTTGTGGAAAAGGACTATACTAGGTACTTCAAACTATTGACACTTCAAAGAAGAGAATATTGGTTATACGCTTCTGACCCACCATTGTTTAGACCATGGTTAGACAGTACCAGGGGACTAAGTCAGGATTTCTAGGACTGTAGGACTGACGAGGGGAATTTTAATGTAATTTTTTTAAAAGATTTTATTTATTTATTTGACAGAGAGAGAGACAGATGCGAGAGAGGGAACACAAGCAGGGGGAGTGGGAGAGGAAGAAGCAGGCTCACAGCGGAGGAGCCTGATGTGGGGCTCGATCCCATAATGCCAGGATCATGCCCTGAGCCGAAGGCAGACGCGCTTAACCGCTGTGCCACCCAGGCGCCCCTAATGTAATTTTTAAGTGGGGAATATTATTCTATTTCATGAATATATAAAAAAGTTCTTTTTCTGCTTGTTAAGCTGTCTGAAACCCAGAACAACCTAGTAAAATTCTATTTTTGTAAATTGAAATGAAATCTTTTAAATGATACCTAATTCTCATTGATCACTAAATTCAGAAACTCTTGTTACTTCTCTTTACTTTTTATGGAAATAGAGTTATTTACATAGGTTTGGTCAGAAAGTCTTTCTTTTTACCAGATGTTAGAAGAACAAAATGATTGTATAACCAGGGTCTTTTCTTGAGTGTTGTATTTGAGAACAATGCCTATTTATTCAGACAGATAAGCTGCTTTTGAGAAACAAAGACTAGCTTTATTATGAGGACAATGCATACAGAACCCTCCTGCATGATACCTGCAGGATACCTGGTTTGCAGGGTCCAGACTTACAGGTAGTAAGGAAGGCTAGTTCCCAGTAGATCAAGAAAATGTGAATATCTGGAGCACTTTGAGAAAAGAGAAAAAATCACCCAAATTTAGAGCTACTTCAGGTGAAATGCAGTGTAGGGAATATCTTGGAATATCCTCACCTTGAGATAATAAATAATAACAGCTTTTGTAAGTCAAACCTGAGCTTACTTACGAAGACTTCCAAGAAGTTAACCCTGTGGCGTTTGTAATTGTAAAATATTATATGGCTCTTGATTCGCAGAAAGTTTAAGGCCTTTATGGTAAATTAAACTTTTACTGCACGTATATAAACAATAAGGTCAAACCTACTGAGACCAGCCTTATTTTGTAATCAATAATATCTTTCTTTGTGATTATCACAACTTTAAGGAAAGACTGTCAGGGAAAATTGTGAAAGACTTTTGAAACGTACCACAAAGATTACTAACTGTCTTTAATAGAAAAATATGTATTGTTTAGAGCACACCCTTCTCAGTTATCAGACTCTATGTGGTTTGCACTTTTCATTGTCTTTGACCTATTTTATAATTTTGTAAATTATAAAATATCGAAATACAGTTGACCCTTGAACAACATGGATTTAAATTGTATGTGTCCAATTACTTAAAGATATTTTTCAATAAATACAGTAGAGTACTATAAATGTGATTTTCTCTTTCTTATAATTTTAATAAGATTTTCTTTTTTTCTAGCTTACTTTATTGGAAAAATGGAGTATATAATATAGCTAACATACAAAATATGTGTTAATCTACTGTTTATGTTATCAGTAAGGCCATAGTGGGCTATTAGTAGTTAAGTTTGGGGAGAGCCAAAAGTTATATATGGATTTTCAACTGCATGAAAGGTCAGCATCCTTAACCCCTATGTTGTTCAAGAGTCAACTGTAATGTGAATGACACTTGACCATGGAAGTGCAAATTGTGTTTAGTGGATTACTGCTCTGTAGATATTGACCAATTTTGCCAGTTGTGCATGTATTAAGTAAATTTATTGGAACATTCATCATAGGCCTATATAGGTTACTTACTGCTCTTTGGATTCTTGTGCAAACTAGTGGTAACACCTTATTGGTTCCCTCATTACTTAGTGATTATATAGATTTTTGGCATGTGTTCATTTAAAATATGCAAGTACAATATTTGAATAAGTAGTAGGAGGGTAAATACACTTGAATAAATCAGAGGAGAATAAATATATCACCACAGGTTCAAGATAAAGCATCTTAAATAAATTTAAAAGATAAACTTATAATTAAGCCTTCATTTTGTATTAATGTTATGATGACAGAAGCCATTAGGGAAAAAAAGCTTAGATTATGAAGTTCTATGTCAGCACATTTTATATATCTTTTTTTTTCCCTATTGCACTGGTTAGCCCATCTCTTAGAAACTATTTTTATGAGCACTGTTCAGTCACATAGTTTCATTGATTTAAATTGGTTAAAAGTCACAACAGTTGCATTTCTGAAGCCATGTAAAAGTTCTGTCACCTAAAAAATGATATCTCTGAAATGAGAAAAACCAACCCTATACATTGAGTAGTGCGCTCTTAAAGGTAGATTTCTAAAAACTGACAATCTTTATCAGCCCATAAAATGTCATACACCTGCTCTTATCAGTGTCATGACAATAAGGCACCCAATACAGAGACCATCTATGGTCTTAAGAACACTTGTGCTAACAGAATATTTATCAAAGTGGTATAAGAAATACTAGTTTTGAGGAATGTTGATATGTATTTCATGCAAAAAGGATTCAGTGTCAATTAAAATTGGGAATGAAAATTCCCAATGAAAGTTAGTACATTAGAAGTTCTCTGTGCTCTTACCATTATGTCATACCTGTGAAATTTTAATTAAAACAAAATTTTCCAAACCCATGTGAGCATTTCCCCCTCATAGATACCTATTAACAGCATATGGAATAATATTCCTCAGAACAATGGCTTAAGGTACCTGTACTATGTTATGAATCCATGTATTTTAGGTTCTCAGTAAACCTTTAATAAATCCTCTAAAAATAAGGTATTTTTAAGGATAAATATTATGAATCTTACAATAGAAGTATAAATATATCAAGAAGAAATGGAAGTATGCTCATGGAGAAGTCACCCCTTTTAAGATTTTGTGTCATTTTTGTATGCATTAGTTAGTACTTTCATTTTTATAAAAAAAGGAATCATACCGCATGTTCTTTTCTATAGTCTCTACTTTTCATTAGACATATTCTAACATATTTCTAGGCTGTTAAATATTCTAAAACACAACTTTTAACGGCTTCATGAAATTCTACTTACAAATGTACTGTAATTTTACCAACAGGCATTTAGGTTAGTTTCAGTTTCTCACTATTAAATTCTCTTTTTTTTTTTTTTTAAGATTTTATTTATTTATTTGACAGAGATAGAGACAGCCAGTGAGAGAGGGAACAAGCAGGGGGAGTGGGAGAGGAAGAAGCAGTTTCATAGCAGAGGAGCCTGATTGTGGGGCTTGATCCCATAACGCCGGGATCACGCCCTGAGTGGAAGGCAGACGCTTAACCGCTGTGCCACCCAGGCGCCCCTCTCACTATTAAATTTTGCCATGGATATCCTCATGGTTATATCTTGGGTACATCTATACTTACTTATTTAGGATAAATTTCTAATCCAAACACACTAGATCAAAGAGTACGCAAAATTCTAGTGTTTTTGATCTCTTTGTGTTTGGCTTTCAACCTTATTTGGATCCTCCAAGCTGCAGACCTGTATTATTATGTCTGTTTTTTACTAGCAGCTCTCTTTCCAGTTTTTGAAGATAATTGAAACCATGACCACTCTCTCCAACCTTCAACTATCTTCATTCTCAACCTGCAAACTATATCCTTCTTTGGAGAGAAAATGGGACACACCAGTGAAGAATTGTTTTAACTTCCCTACCTAAAATAATTCTACTTACTTACTCACTTGCATCACTTGCTATCCTTTCATCTTTCCTCAAATTAAAATATACATCTTTGTCCCACATATCAGACTCCATCCTTTGGGTTTCTCAGAAGACCCTCATGTTTGCTCAATTATGTGCAAATTATGTATCTATATCATCAGTTTCTCCTTCCCTATTATTTTCTCCTAACATAGTCCCCTCACTCCCCCAAAATAGCCCCCAAAATTCAGCACCACAGTCCACCCCAGCTACTACCTTATACTTCTCTTTCCTCCACAGTCAGACTTCTTCAAAATGTCATCTCTACTTACTGCCTTCATTTCCTCACCTCCACTTATAGCTCATTGCACAAGTATGATTCACCTCCATGGTTTATACTGCTCTGGCCAAGGTCATGTTTTCACCAATAATTCTAAAGGAAACATCTCATTTGGTCCTTTTCCTTGTCCTTTCTGTAACATTTAACACTCTTGATTACTCATTCCCTCTTCGAAACATTCACTTTCCTATTTCCATGAAAGCATACTCTTCTATTTTTCTTTCCTCCTACCCTTCAGATGCCCTGATCCTTTCATTTGACAGTTTCTTTTACTCTACCCATGCTTTTTCTCAAGTACTGCACCAGGCTCTTTTCTCTTGTTGCCTCTTTATTTTTTGTTTTGTTTTATTTTTCTCCCATACAACATACTCTCTCTAAACTATATCACCCATATTCACTAACTGCAGTATCATTAATCTCATCTTTATTCTGTGCTACAGTCCTAAGTTACTAAGAATTTTCATGTACCAGCTATAACTTGGACCAATTACTTAAGCTCTCTCAACCTTAGTTTTCCCAACTGTAAAATGGAAATAAGGATTGTATACCTGTCATGGGTCACACTGTAAAGTGTCATTCAGATAATTTAAGTACCTTAGCACAGTACCTGGCAAAAAGCAAGTGCTTAATAGTACTCTTTATTTCTAATCTCTAGTGTATTTAAAATAATTTTGGATAAAAACGTTGTAAAATTCATGTAGTCAGCAGGAAGAAAGTGCTTGGAGAGTAACAAAATTAAGACTAAAATAACAGATTGATGTTTACACAAAAGACTGTATTAGTTCCGGTGGCACTAGCTGCAACAAATGAACGTACACTTTTTAATGGCTGAACAAAATGGAATTTGTTTTTTACTCACTAAACATAAAATAAGCAGGGAGGAGGTGTTGCCCATTCTTTCACTTATTTGGGAACACTGACTGATACAGATTAGGTATGAATATAGTTTGCCTTCCAGGATTTTGCATTTGGTATTGCCAAATATTTTGCCACTAATATCTTGGGTCTCAATCTTTTAAGCCTCTGATACAAATTTTCTTGCCATCCGCTGACTTCCTACTAAGCCAAGATCTATCTTTTAGGCTTTTGTTGTTGCTGTTATAGCTCCTATTCACTTCTAATGGTGATTTGTGTATTAGTTTTAGTAACACAAGCTGCCTAGGAGATAAATGCCAAAATCTCAGTGGCTTAACACAGTGATCATATAAAATTATCATTATTTGTATAGTATGTTTCTTAATTTCTTGATAAACCACAAGTCAACAAACATACATTAGTTCTTGGGGCGCCTGGGTGGCTCAGTCGTTAAGCATCTGCCTTTGGCTCAGGGCGTGATCCCAGCATTCTGGGATTGAGCCCCACATCAGGCTCCTCGGCTAAGAGCCCGCTTCTTCCTCTCCCACTCTCCCTGCTTGTGTTCCCTCTCTCGCTGGCTGTCTCTCCCTGTCAAATAAATAAATAAAATCTAAAAAAAAAAAGTACATTAGTTCTTGCATTGTAGGTAATTAATTAGTAACTAGCAATATGACTTAGGTGAAGTTATTTACCTTTTTCCTGTGGGAGATTATATATCTGCAAAATAAGAAGTGTGGTCGTGGAATGAACACTCTCTAAGATCCTTTCATTCAACTCTATAATTTGATTAACTTAACTTCATATCTGGGTATACATAACAATCACAGAAATCAACAGGATAAGATATATGTGTTTAGGATCAATAAATGTAGCTTAACAAACATCCTTCAGGACATCTGTGGTGGCAGTCTCTAAAATGTCCCCAGTGATCCCACTTCTTGGTATTCATATCCTTGTGTAATCCCCTCTGAGTGCGGGGCTAGACATAGTGAGTTTCTTCTAACAAAAATTATGAAAAAAAAAATTATGAAAAAAGCTCCCGTTGCTTTTTGTGCATGCCTATAATCCTTTACTCAAGGGGAAAAAAATGGCCACCCTGTAAGGGTCTTTTGGAGAGGCACTAATGGTAAGGAACTGATACCTCCACTCAACAGCTGGCAAGGACCTGAGTTCTGCCAACAGACACATGAGTCAGCTTGGAGGAAGATCCTACCCCACTCGAGACTTGGGATGACCTCAGCTCCGGTTAATACCATGACTGCACCCCCATGACAGAGTGTGAGACAGAGGACCTGGAGAACCTGAGCCCAGATTCCTGACCCACAGGAACTGTGACATAATACATATGTGTCATTTTTAGTCTATGTTTTGGAGTAATTTGTTATACAGTAATAGGTAAATAATGGATTATCTGATTGGTAAACGGTAAGAACATCATTTTTTCAAAAACTGGGATGCTGACGTAGACTTACTCACTAGTGGAAAAAGAAGCAGCAACACAGGTTTACTTGGATTTCTTCTGGTACTTTCCCTTTGGCTAGGCTCAGTTCCTGCCCCCCACCCCCAAAAGCACAGAAGTGGTAAATCAGGAATTTTCCTTTGTTTTATTTTGCCCTTTTAGTTCATAGACTATTTAAATTGTGTTTGGCTATCCCTTACCCCTCTCCATGATAATACATTTAATATGTCCTAATGGGATTATCTTTTCCATTAACTTATAAAAATACTTTTTTTTTTTAAAGATTTATTTATTTATTTGACAGAGATAGAGACAGCCAGCGAGAGAGGGAACACAAGCAGGGGGAGTGGGAGAGGAAGAAGCGGGCTCACAGCAGAGGAGCCTGATGTGGGGCTCGATCCCACAACGCTGGGATCACGCCCTGAGCCGAAGGCAGACGCCTAACCGCTTTGCCACCCAGGCGCCCCTATAAAAATACTTTTTAATAATATTTNTCCCACAACGCTGGGATCACGCCCTGAGCCGAAGGCAGACGCCTAACCGCTGTGCCACCCAGGCGCCCCTATAAAAATACTTTTTAATAATATTGCTATTTTATCAGTAAAATTCATATACATCATAGAAAATTTAGAAAATACAGGTAGGTAAGAAAGGAATATAAAAATCACCTGTAATCATATAACCCTGAGACCTATCATAAGCATTTTATAATTACTTAGGTACTCTAATTTTAAACAATTTAGGAAAAAATAGCAGAGAGAGAGAGAGAGAGAGCACTTTCTATCGTCAAGTATTTTTCTAAGCCCTTCATACGTATTAACTTATTCAATTTTCACAAGGGCCCTCTATTATTGCCCCTGTGTTACAGAGAAGCAAACTTAGGCCAATATATCTACATTCAGAAACACCCCTTTTCTCACTGAACAAAATGATCTAAAAGTTACTACTTTGAAACTTCTTAATACACCATTTTTTTGGAAAATTCTTAACACATCATTACGCATATCTCACGTGATTACTTTTTAACAAAAGCCTTCTAATGACGCACTTGGTCATACTCTTGGGTTTGGATAAATGATGAAAGAATAGTAGAAAGTCTGACAAATCTTTAATCACTGTTTTTAAAATGTACACACATTTCTTTCATCTCTGCATAAAGTCAGTCCAGAGGTCAGCATTTCTCAGAAGTTAACCTGGGTCCAACTGCTGGAGACGAGCATAGATCCATGTTAACGTCCCACATGGGGTAATCAGGATGAAAGGGGCCATTCTGAGGTATCTACTGACTCCTTCCTCCAGCACTTTAAGTTACATGTCCTTACGCTTTATGGGATCTGGAAAACACATGGGCACAATGTCTTATAAAGTTCAGGGAATAATAGAGGAGCCAGAGGTGATTTAAAACCTAGGACACAGCATATTAGGAGCTTGGGTATTCATCTCAACTGCCAGATTCAAGAATCAATGAAATGTCAAATCAAGCAACATTTGACAATAACTGCAACATCTCTGCCTTGAGTGAAAGTTGCCAAATACAGGGCACCTGGGTAGCGCAGTCATTAAGCATCTGCCTTTGGCTCAGGGCATGATCCTGGTGCTGTGGGATCGAGCCCCATATCAGGCTCCTCTGCTGGAAGCCTGCTTCTTCCTCTCCCACTCCCCCTGCTTGTGTTCCCTTTCTGGCTGGCTGTCTCTCTGTCAAATAAATAAATAAAAATCTAACAAAAAAAGAAAAGAAAGTTGCCAAATACACTTATTACATTGTATTCTGTACCTTGAGATAAAACATTAAATACGTATGATATATGTAACACTTTGTGATTATAAGATCTTTGCCACCTTGATTTCTGGGCAATGCAAGAAAAAGTTCACTTTTTATTACCTATAAATATAAATAAATATATAGAATATGTTGAATTAAATAATCTTTCAAATATGCAATAATACTTATATAAAATATTGCTATAATATACTATATATTATATATGTAACTCTATATTTCTATAGTTTGGCCAGTATGGCTGTTTTTTAAAATTTAATCTTTATGAAACAGAAACTTGTCTGTCTTTTATACCACTCTATCTCCTAGAATAGCTTTGTGCCAGGGACATACATAATATGTATTCGTTCATTTAATGAATACATATGACTACACTATTAATAAGTAAATAAGCTATAGAAAGGCTAAGTAGCTTATTCAGGTTCACACAGAAGCGTACATGTGTTTGAATTCAAGATTGATCCTAAAATAATCCACTATCACCGCCACCATCAAGTAGGGAAAAAAGGTCACAGTGACAGCTTGTGCTCTGAAACTCACACAAGTCCCTAGGTCTACCCCAGAAGTGTGCCACTAGGAAACATTTCAGCCACAAAATTTGAATCATGTCAAGATCCATATCGCTCTGCTTATATTACAGGTATTTTTGTCTCCAGCATAGACTGTGACTCCATAAAGAAAAGGCTTCATGTCTTCTTCATATTTGTCACTATGTAGCTAGTATAGTGCTTTGTACATAGTAGAGCCCCAGTAAAGTTCTGATGAATTGAATTGGAGGACAATGTATTAGTGGCACAGCTAATTTGTAGAAATGAATGTCCTTTTTATTGGATAAGGCAGAATGTAAATATATACATATAAACATATGTATGTACATGCGTACGGGCTGACCTAATCTATTATCAACATAGCATCAGATTCTGAACCATATTAAAGGGCTACAAAGCAACGTTTCTTTCTAACTTTTTAGATAGATAAAAGAATTTAAAATGAAACCAGATTATCTAACAACAAAAGAAATACCTGCTGTGTGTTAAAGCTGGCAGTGAAGGGCATGAATCTCAAAGTAGACAGAGATGCTGTGTTGTAAAAGGCATCTTGAAAGACAAATAGTAGGGGAAAAGGCAACCAACTAAAATATGGGGCAGATAACAGCAACAGCCCAGACAAGTGATTAGCATTAATATAAATACACACCAGCACTTTCTGCTAGACTTCCTTAATACCATTAACATGTGTATGTGTGTACATTATATGTGTGTACGTACAGGTGTGTGTGCACACATATACATAGCAACAGACAGATGGACAGAGGGGCTCACATTCAGAACTGGGACTCGCTGGCCAAGGGTAACAAGACCCCCTGTGTAGATCTGGCATTCAGAAGGAGGGCTCCAATCTGGGAAAAAGACAGGCTGTAGAAAAACTTTGTCAAAATAAAGAAGGGCTCCATTCCTAGAGGAAATAAGATATGAACACATGTTGTCAAGTACAAAAGAAATCAGTTGTCCTAGCTATTCCAAGTTGCATTCAAAACAAGACAGGAATTATTAACTTAAACTCAAAAAAACAAGGCAGAACCAGACTTGATGTAAAATTGATGAAATGTTTAATTTTCTCTTTTCTTTCTATCTCTTTCAGTCTCTTTCTCATCTTTTTCTTTTTTTTCTTACTTATCTTCAAAAGAAAGGGCAGTTTCTTACAAATTAAGGTCACACATGACAAAACTGTAACATCATTTAAACAATGACAACAGACAAGTAATGATGGGAACAATAATCATCCCAGACAACGAAGTCTAGGGAAACTACTGCTATTGTGCACAAAACCAAATGCTTATCTTTCAGGCATTCAAAGCAAAAGGGAAATATAATAGGATACATCACTCTCAATAGCTAATAAGGTAGAAAACCAAATTATCAGGAAAGAGATATTTCCCTAGCTCTGAAATCTGAGAAGAAACATTGCATGGGTCTACATTGGGACGTCTTTGAATCACACAGATAGTGTTGTAATAAGTTCTTTCAGGAGGACAAAAAAAGAAGATATAAAGAAACTTTGGAGGAGTAATGAATTCATAGGAATAAGACAGAAAAAAATCAGCAATGCAAGTGAAGATGAGACTTACAAGACTAAAGGAGACAGGCAGAAATAAATAAACACAAAAAGTAAAGAAGCACAAAGAATATAAAAGTAGTAGAATCATTTTCACAGTTGACCTGGACATGACAAAACACAGACGTAAAAATGATCTAAAATTCCATGGACCAATATCTGTCGCTAAAAATGTCTACATTTTCCCTGGCACTGTGTTCATTATTTTCATATAGGTCTCCCTGACAGACCATTATGATTTAAAATTCTTATTTTTTTAAAGATTTTATTTATTTATTTATTTGAGAGAGAGAGAGAGCTCCTGTGTGAGAGCGAGCATGAGCGGGGTAGGGGGAGAGGGAGAGGGAGAAGCAGACACCATGCTGAACAGGGAGCCCAATGTGGGGCTGGATCCCAGGACCATGGGATCATGACCTGAACCAAAGGCAGCCGTTTAACTGACTGAGCCACCCAGACACCCCTAAATTTCTTATTTTAATGTAGTGTCTACTGAATTAAAGTTTAAGCTATTTTATAAAAATTCATTATGTTGTCTTTCAATATCTTGCCTTAAAAACTTGCTCCATTCCTAAATGTCATATTACTTTGTAGAGCTGATCTTCTGTTCATGTGAGAAAGAATTTAAGTTTTGGAATTAGGCAGGTTTAGGACTGAATCTCACTCTTTAACTTATTGGCTGTTTGACCTTGAGCCAATTATTTAGCCTTGGCCTTTTTAATTTATAATATGAAGCAAATAATTCCTATAGCTCTAAGTTGTTGTTATTATTGAGATCATGTCCTCAGTAAGTTTCTAGGCAAGTATTAGATAAATAAATAATGGGTCTATCTTCTGCTATGCTCTGACAGGGCTGGGACTCCATATCTTGAACAGGTAAATGAAATACATAGATGACAAGTAGTAAAAAAAGAAACCTTCAAAGGAAAGAATTTTCTAAATATTTATGTAATGAAAATAACCTTAAGAAAATCACCCTATGTCGATAGTTTTTAAATTGTTTCACATTCAACTAGGTATCTATTCAATATGAAAAACATCATGCTGGGTGATATATGTACTAAAATAAATAGTACATGCTTCCCCAACAGTCTAAGAGAGGACAGACATATATAACTAAATATTGAGTATTAGTCAAGTTCTAAGGAAAACACATGAGATTGCTGAAAGTAGAACAAATGGGAAATTTCACAGTAGTTCCAGAAAGGGTAAGGAAATAACCATGAAAGTTCCTCATCAGCTGTAAATTTGAATATTCTGCATATTAATAAACCTATGCGGTACTGTAATGATTTTTGCCTCCCATGAAATAACATTTCCTCTCAAAAGGGTGTTAGCGGTCACATTTTATCCTAAGAAATTCGTAAGTACCAAGATTCTTCAGTACAAAATAAGCAATATTTATACCCTTGCAAGTTTAACTTCAGTTTTCCCAAATCAAATTGAAGGTCTGATCTCTCCTTTTCTAATAAATACAAATCAAATTTAGTCATTCTCTTATCCTTGCTCTACCACCTGAGACCCACCAGTTTTCATGGAGGTTTTTTTTTTTCATTAAAACAAATCTCTGTAATATGGCAACCACACTAGTTTAGTTTTATAAAATTATTTTAAGCATTTTCCTGACTTATTTTGTTACTTAGAAGATATTTCAATATTATGGTTTATTTCAAGGTACTAGTAAAATTTTTTCTTATAATTGTTTAATTTTTTTTCTTAAGTTCAAAAAAGTGTTTCTCATAATATTTGTAATAACTTCCTGATAGGGCACAGAACTTTACAGTGCATCCAGAAGGGATATAGGGGAGTAATTCCTGCAGCTCACTTACCATCAGCTTCCCACGGTTCCCAAGAGTTGAATAAGGTTGGAGTCCTATGGTGAGTTCAAAGATTGGTTGGCCTCTTGAAGAATTATTCTTGAAGTTTTAAGTATTGAAGTGGAAATCACAGTACATTCTGGATTAGGCCACACAAAGCTATTTCACTAAGGGAATGGAAAACTAATTCTAATGGAAAATCAAAATGATATTTTTAGCTACTCGTATATTCAGCAAATATTTATTGAGCATTGCTATATGCCAGGGCCTGTTTTACTTGCTGGGGAAATATCAATGAGTAAAACAGACAAAAGTCCTCATTCTCCAAGAGTCTACATTCTGATGGGGAGACAGTTACAAACCCAGGACCAGGTTATCCATTACACACAGGGCCTAAGGCCCACAATCCTCTTAGGGACCCACAAAAATGTTTTAATTTTAATTTCTTTTAAATCCAGAAAAAATGTGAATATTTTAATAATGCATCCATCCTGGATTATATTTTTCTTTATAACAATGCAGGCATAAAATATAATTTTAGATATTTTTTTATGGAGGAAGGGACCCCTAAAGGCAAAAGTGCCTTGAGACCACCGAAGTCATACTGCAGACTGTAATAAACACAATGAATAAGTAAATTACATGGTATATTAGAAGGTGAGAAGTTCTATGGAGGAAAAAAAAGGAAGGTGATAGAGTTGTAATAATTAAAATTGCGTAAGGTTGTATATAATTTTAAATAGAGTATTAGAGAAAGCATCACCAAGAAGGAACATTTGTGCACAAATTAGAAGTAGATTAGGTAAAGAGCCGTGCAGAGATGTCTAGGTGAAAAACATTCTAGGTAAAAAGATAAGCAGATGCAAAGCCCTGAGATGGGGGTGTGTCTGGCAAGTGAGGAAGCAACAAGGAGGCTATTACTGCTGCAGCAAAATGATCTCTGGGGAGAGGAGCGGAAGATCAGGCCGTGCAGGTTTCAGGGCCCAGACCATATAGTGCTTTGCAGGCCACTTCCAGTTGACTCTGAATGATAGAGCAAATGGAGGATTTGTGGCAGGATCACTGTTATGAGTTAAATTGCATACCCTCAAAAGTTATGTTGATGTTGTAACCCCAGGTACCTGTGAATATGATCTTGTTCGGAAATAGGTTCTTTGAAGATATGATCAAACTAAGATGAGGTCACTAAGGTGGGCCCTAATCCAGTATGATCAGTGTCCTTACAAGAAAAGGAAAATACCATGTGAAGACAGAGACACAGGGAGAATGCCATGTGATGACAGATGCTGAATTTGGAGTAATGCAGCTGCAAACTGAGGAATGACAAGGAATGACGGCCACCATCAGAAGCTCGGAAGAGGCAAGGAAAGATTTGATCTGGAGACTCAGAGGAAGCATAGCTCTGTTGACACCTTGAGTTCCAACTAACTTCTAGAAGAACTGTATACTACAGATTTCTGTTGTTTTAAGCCACCCATTTTGTGGTATTTTGTTAGAGTAACTCTAAGAAACTGATAGAATCACTTAGTTCTAGCAGCATCTCTCTGGCTGATTGTTGAGAATAAACTATAGCAAGGTCAAGCACAGGAACGAGGAGCCTCTGTTACATCAGGTGTCCTGGGAGGCAGATTCTAAGACAGAAGATTGCATACAAGGGATTTATCCAGAGAGCTTTCAGGAACAATATAGTGTGGGAATGAGGAGGTGGGGGAATGAGAGACTCAGAATTGGGCAGAGGGAAAAGTGGAACAGCAGTAGAGCCCTCAGGCAATCGAGGGTCTCACTGAACTTGGGATGGTTCTTTGGAATCATGAGGAAATGGGCCTATTGTAAGTACCCCTATGAAGGTACTGAATATGGGTTGATCTTTAAGGAGGGAACATAATCTTGAATAAGACATCTCCCTTTAGCAGAGAAAGGGAAATACTTGAGGAACTCATTTATGAGCAGTCTACATTTCTCCAGCTGTGGAAATGAATATTTTGGTCCTAGGAAGAAGAAAAATGCAAGGTGTTTCATAGCATCCCTGAAAAAGGTTATTACATTTATAGAGGAAAGATTCAAATAGCATGGGAAAACATAGGAATTAGAGTATAACACATGGAATTCTGGTTGTGTAAACATTGTAGGGTGTGTGTGTGTGTGTTTCTGTGTTCTAGCAAGGATCTTCCATTTGAACAGGACTCTAAGTTTGTAATACACTTAATTTGGTAGCCACAATAAACTAGTGTAGGTAGGACAGAAGATATTTTAACATGCCAATTTTACTGATAGGGAAAATAAAGCCCAGAAATATCAAAAGAATTGCCCAATACAGAGTGAGTCGTGGTAAGGACAAGACTGAAAATACAGTCTTCCGAATCCATGTCCTGAGGTCTTTGTATCATGTCATACAGCCTAAATATTACTTCAATTATGTGCCAGTGATTGGGCTACAACATTCTGCATATTCTTTCACAATTTTTTTTTCAAAATCTTGAAAAGAGTATATGGCATGAACCGCATACTGTTTATAAACTTACATCAATTTCTTCCTGGACCAAAAGCTAGAGGATATTTGCCAACTTCCTTTACAGGGTGGCCATATGACTGAGTTCTTGTGAATAGAATCTGAGTGGACATGATAACGATCATGAAAGCCCATAAATAAAATGCTAAGAAGTCACTCCTCTTCTTTGTTACCCATGGTCTGCCCAGTACAACCTCAAAAGCCTTATGTTAAAGGCTTATATATGACCACCCTCTACACTCTCCACTTTACAGTCCTGATCCAGGATTATCTTAACTATTAGAGAATCAGAGACACAGTATGCATCTTAGTATAAGGTGTACAGTATAGATTTGAAATTTTATTTCATAACATTTCATATAAGTATAACCAATATATCTCACCTAAATCTAATATTAAATAACTTAAGGTAAGAATATACGAAGTTGTTGGCATGTATACATTCAATCTCTTCATCATTTGTGAGATAAATTAGAAGAAAATTATTATTCAATTTTTATAATCATTAAATCCCTGAGAGAGTGAGAGAAAGAGTGCACGCATGCTTTGGATAATAGAGGTAAATAAACAGACAACTAAATAAAAGCAAGCTTCAGATTTGTACCATTCCAATTTAAAAGCATACCAGAGAAGGAGGTAAGATTTCTCTAAGTGTTCATAAAAAAAAAAAAATTGCACAAAAGTATTCTGACTAGCCAGGCTTAAGTCACGTGGCCATCTGTAACAAATCACTGGGGGAAAGCTGGTTACAGTGTTTGATTTGGCCTGGATCATGTGTCTTTCCTGTGTGAGCTGGGTACCAAAATGGACAGATCATTACCAATATATAAAGTGAAGAGGAAAAGGACATCCAAGGAAGAGGTATACTATTTCCAGAAGTGCAAAGAGAGAAATGACTGGACAAAACCCACTGATCAAAGTTGTGCAGGCTTCATCAAAAAGAATGTACTATAACACCACAAGGGCTGTTTTCCAATTAAGTACAGAAATGCAGCTGGATATCAGGAAAGAAAGAAAAAGAACAGGGTCCAGAAAGCCATTCAAAATCTCTCTCTGTGGTTTATCTATACTCCTTTCTGTGCACATGTTTTATGCTTCTTTCTGCAACTTAGTTTTCTCATCACTTCTGCTGGGTGGCTAAAAGCAAGTTTAACTGATGATAGAACAGTCCATGTCTCTCGTCAAGAGTGAACCACCCCTGATTCCTGAATTAATATGGCAGAGAAAAGAGGGCCACACCACAGCTTGGTCACCCACATGGCCTATTCAGAGAAAGAGACAATGACTCTCTCAATCCCAGTTCCAATTTCCCTAGGAAGACGACTTGATTAGCTTGCTAATCAAGCAACTTACCTCCCCCCTCCCTCATCCAATGAACTGCAGCTGAGGAGGAAGTCTCTCTTTGTGACCACTTGCTTTTACCATCTCTTCCAATGTAGGCAGAGGGTTAGTAAGATAAACTGGTCTAAATGGTATACTCTACTGAATGTTGAGCCATGAGAAAGTTATTATACTGTCTGATTCTTAGTATTATTGTTAATAAAGTGGGCATAATACCTCTGTTGCTGGTTTCTTGGGAGGATTAAACTCAGGCCATAGACGATGATGATCATTACTTTAAAGAAGTTATAGCCTAAAATTAATCCATAGAAAAAATTAGTCATACTTTATTTATTTTGAACAACAAAAAAATGTTATTCCCTGGCCTGATGACTAATTAGCTCATTTCCAAGCTCTATTACAGGTCTTTAATGCCAGTAATTTTTTTTCATTTGATCTAAACCATGAGCCCAGTAACAACAACAAAAATCAAATGTACTTTAAAAGCAAAAGATTTGCTAATATCGTACGGCTATTCCAGTATGCTATCGTATAAAATGATTTCAAAAGAGTTCAATTTGTTTTGAGCAATGGCTGCCTATCCTAGTCAAGGTGACTAATTTGAATTTGATGGCTCTCATTTAGATGTATAACTTCCATTAATACATAATCTTAATAGAATGATAGATATATTAATCTGACATAGTTTCATAGGTACACCTTACGTATTTGATAATATATATTACTTCATACTTGCCTTGAATTATTTCATTTGCCAAACATTTACTGAATATCTACTATGGGCCTGAACACTGTATTTCCAAGTAGGCAATAACCATTATTTTTCCTACCACTTTTCATTTTGCTTTTCTAGGAAAAGAGGTGAGGTGTACAATTGAAGCAGATACCAGAAATGAGAAAATCATCTAACTGGGAGTACTGCAAAAATAATGTGACCAACATTCCCAGAAGAATAATGCAGTATGCCTTGTATGAGCTCAGCTTTCTGGAAAATCCAGTAGGCAATCTTAAGGGCAACCTAATTTCCTAGGTATCACCATAACACAGATTGCATGTTAGTACTATAACAACATGTCCATACAGAATTTTCCCCTTGTGTACATCTTATTTGGGAATCTATAAATAGATGTGAAAGAAAAAAGAACCTCTGATTAAGGCTTTTTTTTTTTTTTTAATCTGACTGCATTCTTCAGGAAATTATTGCACTAAGTCAGGTTTAGGTAGTACCATATAGCAGAAAATGTGGCCATGGATAGCTACCGAGCCTCCTCCACCACCAGGGATATATTGAAACTCTTTGCATAGTATAGTGTGAAAAATCCTAGAGAGTGATTCTGATTAGCTAAGCTTGGGTCAGCTGCCCTTGCCTGGACCAATCTACCATGGCTAAGGGACAGGTTCAAAGCCACCTCCCATATCTGTATCTGTAAGAACCATTCTCAGAGAAAGGGGAGTAATTATGAATTAGGTATCTGCTCTTGATGTCTCCTATAGTCTTAAAGAAGAGGGCCGATGAGCAGAGCCCAGCAGAGTGGCAATGTTTTGCAAAGGAACAAAAAGTTTATTTCCTTCCTTTTCAGAACATGACAGTCATTACTGACTATCTCTGGTTGACCATGATATTTTCATTTATAAAGCACAAGCATATTTGTCTTTATAAGAAAACATCATTGAGTTTTTGAATATTCTTATATTTCTAGAATCTAGAAACTAGAATCTAGACACTGTGATGTGATGCTTTTAAGGTAACTATGTTTGTGTGAGTGCTGAATACTTCTGTAGGAGCCATTGTTCTATCACTAACATTTATAGTAAGTGGCTGAAAGCATTTGGTGTTGAACCTAATTTGCAGTTATGAAAAGTAATTTAATTGTTGGATCTAAGGCAAGGTAGTAGGGAAAGTTACAAAAATAAATAAATAAAAAGAAGAAGAAGAAGGAGAAGCTTGTTCCTTTCAGAGTCCTTCAGAACTGACATGCATGTTTGTAAGCATTAGAGAAATTATGACAGGAGTTTTAAGGAGTCTCTTCCATTAGGAAGAAAAAAAGTCAGGATGTGGAGAAGGTTAACCATTTAATTAGGAGAAACTCTTTTAAAAAAATATCTAGATCAAGATTTACCTTATCTATATCTATAGATCAGTTTCCAGGTCATGTAGAATGTAGAAAATATACAGATCCTCTTCTGGATTGAAAAAGAATAAGGGTGAATTGCTTGAGGCAGGAAAGAATAGATGATATCAAATTAGCAGGGCAATATAATCTGGGTAAGATTTTACAATCTTTTAAAATGGACCTTTGATGTATATTCCAGGGAACGGAGAGCATCACCAGGCACTTCTTAGAATTAAGCTATCCCATAGGCCAATCAAATATGTTGGTGGTCTATATGATATAAATTTGAATCATTAGTCTAGTGAACCCAAGACCCCTTAGAATTCTAATCATGCCATGGCATACTAGGAATCTGAGTACTATGATTTGCTACCTGCTTTGCAGATGTAATTTAACCCTGATTACCTTCATTTGTCAGTGTGTCTAGGCCCAGTAGCATTTAAGATATTAACTGTCTGCTGACATTTGATCGGGTATTAGAGAGTATTTTTCTTGATGGCGAAAGCTCAGTAATTTTATATTTTGTGAAAATTTACCTCTGGTTGAACTGAAAGGTCAATTCATGTGAAGGTGGCATTGTCTAGTGTCTGCGTTAGCCCCTCATTTGGTTACTGAAAACCTAATGTATGCAAAGCTAGTTCAGGCTGGTGCACAAAGTTAAGTTAAAGGCTGAGGAAATGCTAAACAATGAAAGAATCTGATTTTCAATTGAAACAGGATTGCCCGGAATAGTCAATGTCTCCCACTAGCCTTGTAGTTAAGCATTATCATCTCACCATTTCTGAGGATGAAGTGAAAGGAGAATGGTGTGTGCAACATTAGGAAAATGTCCTTGGGCATGAGTATGTCTTTACCTTCCTCCTTTTCTTCTGCAATGTAGCATGATTGCTAAAACTGAATTTGGGAATAAAGGTCATAGGTGGCCAAGCAAGAAGATAAAGGTATCTTTTACACTCAGGGTGCTTTGGGGGGGCCATAACAGCCCTGGATCACCAATGCTAGACTTTTCACTAGAAAGAGTAATAAACTTCTATCTTGTTCAGGTTGCTGTTATTTTGTGTTTCTGTTGCTTGAAGCAAAAATGAATCCCTACTAAAATAGAATATATGGATCATTTTTAAAAGTGTTCTTTTGCTTTAACCAACATTTTTTTCCCACTAACTAAATAACTACCAATCCAATCAGATAAGGGGTTTTTTACGGAGCATGAGGAAAAAGGATCTCTCTGAATATATACATACCTTACATACTCCCCTTACATAACGATGATGACTGAGATGTATATCATTGTATAAAATTCTTGTCCATACCTCTGTTTATTTCTGTAGAAGAGATATCTGTAAATAGAAACACTGGATTAATGGCATACATATTTTACAAGTCAGTTGACACATATCTTCAACTTTCTTTCCAGAAGAATGTGTCAATGTATGCTATTAGCATAGGAGTAAGTCTGTCTCAACGTACTTTAGAGTTTAGTAGCAGGGCACTGTTACTTTTCAGCTAATTTCCTGGGCAAAACATGAAACATGATAGATCTTGTAATAGTGTATATTTCTATGAGGGGGATTTTTTTTGGTGTAAAGGCAGAGTATCCTTCCTTACACTTACTGGTTATTTATTTGTATTTACCTATTCTGTCAACATCTTATCCATGTTCTTTTCCTAACTTTCACACTGTTGGAGATCTTAGTGTATTTATTAATTTGAAAGAGTCATTTGGTCAGAGAATTTTACTAGTTATTAAAATATTTTCATATTAATTATCCTAATTGATCAGATATTCAACTTAAGTTTTGGGGGTTTCTTTTTACATGGTAAATGTTGATTTTTTTCCCCAAGCTTAATAGAGCTAGCCAACCATGACATCATTTTCAAAAACCACTTTCACACACAGCTCTACCCTGTATAATAGCATCATTGCTCAAACATCATCTATGTTGCTATCTTGTCCCTGAGAAGTTGTTAAATATAGTTGTATAGCAAAAAAGGCACAGAATTTACTTGATTTTATTTTTTTAGAAGGTTCACCTTAGAAAAATATTGGCAAGAGTTATGGATTGCCTGGAGATGGAATAGGATGCTTTATATCTTAAATATAAAAGACTATGCCTATCAGATGAAAAAAGATTTGGAAGCATGGAGTTTGAGCCCAAAATACAGGTTGCTGCTGTAAAAGCTCCTACACTGATATTTGATTAAATTGTGTAATTAACCTATTCTCTTCCTTTCCCTGCTTTTCTTAAGTAACTGTTATTTTTCACTTACTTCTTTCCCTTTTTAGGTTCTTTTCATTTTTCTGTTTGTAACTTTATTTGTAGTCAATTCTTTGGTGAATACTTTCAATTAGCTATTTAACTTAATATGCTTACTTTTCCATTACTATGTCTCATGTTTAATTACTTATTTAACTTAATACACATAGTGTTCAGTTAGTATATTTTATATTTTGATATATTAATTTCCATTTTGAAATTAATTTGAATTCCTCTCCCATATCCTTCCAGACCTGTGAAGATATGATAAGACTGATTCTAAAAATTGGTCTGTAGGTACTATTTATTTATATTTATGCTGCTATCACTAATAACATTTATTATCTATACAGCATCGTTTATTCCACATTTTATTATTTTATTGTTTTTTCACATATATCCATTTGGGAGATGAATTGGGTAGTTTCCATTTTACCTCCTTTACAAATAAGAGCCTTTTGTCACAATCAGCTGGAGTCTATTTCTAAAATTATTTAAGTAACAAATGACACAGATGTCAGTTTACATTTTCTTTAAGTACTCGGGAGTTTGTGGATGCCTTATATTAGGCAAATTCAAGTAGCCTGATTTAAGTGTGTGAACATCTGGTTGGTCAGAATTCAGAAATATCAGGAAATCCCCCTCCCACTTTTTAAAAAAGAATTATAATGTGCAAAGTACTGTGGATACCTAGTAATCTTATACAGATGATTAAAATTTGGAATTTGCATTTAAGGAAGATCCTATAATCTGAGGAGATGTATAGACAAGCAACTCATTATTTTAAAAGAACAAGAAAAAAGAAGAATGAAATAGGTGTTATCATAGATATACCATCAAAGTGCTATGGGAATATAATAAAAGGGGTGATTATTTTGATTGAAGGTGGTGAGAAAAGACTCTGGAGCATTTGGCACTAGAATTGAGCTTTGAAAAACGAATGAGATATTGATAGTCATTTGTATTGGGTATGGTCTGTTAAGTCTAATGAGGTTTTAGGTTCTTCATATGTACTGGGGTTGATTATGCCTCCCAAAGAGTTCTGGAAGGGCATCAGACCATCCTGAATATATATATCCAAATACAATTTGGATATAATGTGCTTGTTGAATGTGTATACTAAATCTTAGTTTCTCCCATAATTGTAACTCGAATTTACTGATATAGGAAATAACACCTTAGTCTTTTCAGATCATGAAATTTTAGAGCAGGAAAAGACCTCATAAATTACCTGCTTAACCCTCTCTCTCATTTACAAAGAAAGCACAAAGTGGCTCAGTAATTGACCAAGGTCACTCAGTTAACTTGAGCCGACTTTCCCCTCCGTCAGAAGGCGTTGCTTTGGAATCAGCACCATTCTATATCCGTTATGGTAATTTTTACTGATTATGAAATAAAATCATTAAATCCCTATGTCCGAATATCAGAGGATACTTTAAAGTCTGCAATGAACTTGCACGTTAAGGTAAGTTTGAAGGAACATAAAATGGACCAAAGGCAGAAAACGCATTGGGGCTCGGTACTGGCATAATGAAAATATGGAATAATCTGCACCTAGAAAAAGAGACACTGGCAGGACTTTCAGCCTGACGTTCACTTACCTGGGGTGGAGTGAAGGAAAAGAAGAAGGGAAAGGGGCGAGAGGAAGGGAGGAGAGGGAAGAGAGACAGAGAGAGAGACGAAGAAGTGGGGGGGAGTGAGAGACACTGCGAGACTGACGGAGAAGCGTGCCTCAAAGCGAGAGGAGAGGTACCCTTTGTTTGACAAACCCTGAAAGGGAAGCCTCATGTAGCAGCCCTCTCATTCCCACCTCCAAGCGTTTGCCGAGCAGCTAGGTGGAGTCCGCGCGGCGGAGCCCTAGTGCACTCCAGATCCGGGTTTTACCTGCCACCCTCATCCCCCCAGCGCGAGCCCCCTCCCCGACTCTCCGCGCTCTTGGCGCTCGCCAGCCCGCGGCTCATTCTGGCCTCGGCTCGGGCCCCGGCTGCGTCCTCCGTGCGCAGGCTGCACGGCCCCCGCGCGCCCGCGCTCTGACCGGCTCCGGCGCGTCGCCGGGTCGCCTGCTCGCCCGGCACCGCTCGCCCCAGTTCCCAAGAGCGGGGATGCAGATGCTGCCGCTGGTCCGGGTGGGAGCTGCCGTTGCCGCTGCTGGTTTTTCCCGGACTGCTCGTTGCCTCCGCTCCGACAGCTGCTGCTGCCGCCGCCGCCTGTGACTAGCCCCCTCCCCTTTCTTTCTTCTCTTTTTGCCTCCGTCTTTTTTCTCCGGGTGTGCGCGCGCGCGGATTGCACGGTTTGCTTTGGCAGGAGCTCGCTCGTGTGTGCGCGTTTGTGAGTGTGCGTGTGTGGAGAGCGCCAGAGCCTTGCTCGCTCTCGGAGAGTCGAAGAAGAGAAAGAACCGAAGAGGCGGCGGCGGCGGCGCGGAGCTCGGGGCCGCGCGATGAAGCTCCCACATGCCCTCAGCTGCCCGGCCCGGCCGGCGAGCTAATCGGCCACCCCACGGACTCCGGGCTCTGCGACCCCCGCGACGCAGCCCTCAGCGGCTGGGCGTCCGCTCCGCCCGCGCGCCCCCACCGTGCACCCGGGAAGGAGTTTGCGTGGCCCTCGCTCCGGCTTTCCGCGCAGGTTGCGGGCGCGAGAGGAGACCCTCCGCCAGAGGAAAACCTCGGGAGAAGGAGGCGGGTTTGGCGGAGAAGAAGCCACCCCAGGCTCTCGCGGCTCCCCCTACCTATTCCATTGCTCCCTTTCCCAAGCGGAAAGGGGAGGACGAGGAAGAAGAAGAAAAAGAAAGAGAAGGGGGTGGGGTGGGATAACTGGATATAAAGATCGGCTGGGGGGATGGTGGAAGATTTTTGGTCTCTTCAGCAGCGTCTTTTCTTAAGCGGCGGCGGCGGCAGCGGCAGCGGCAGCAGCAGCAGCCCCAGGAGCTGGAGAAGCAGCCTTAGCTATGACTGCCGCATGTTAATAGCTGCCGCTTGGGTCTCTCGGCTGCTGCTGGAGACTGAGCCTGACTCCGAAGTTGTGCAACTGTGGACTGGGAGAGACATTTGAACCCTCCTCTCGCTTTGCTCCGTTTTTACCCCCTTGGTGTGTTTGAAGCGAGAAAACGTAAAGAAGACAAACATTTGGTTCTCCCCCCCCCCCTTGCCCTTTCTCCATGGCTGTGTAGTAGAAGAAAGGGGGAAGGAGAGACTTTTTGTTGTTGTTTCTTTGGCCGGGGTCTCCACCCTCCTGCTGCCTTCTCTGCGCTTTGGTATCATTCTTTGCCGCGTGTGGTGGGGTGTCTTCTCTGGGGCCGGCCGGTCTTTCTCCCCGGGCTCCATGGCTGGATTGTGGAAACTGCACCCGGCTGCAGGTTGTTGAGCAACTGATGGGACGATCTCAAGGACCGGCGGTTACGGAAGGTAAATTATTCTTCTCACTCTTCCTAATAGTGGTGGCCCTGGCCCGGCGCAGGCGGTGGCGTCCGCGGGGTGGGCAACCGAGGGGGTGCGGGATTCACGCACACTCACCCACCCACTCACACACTCGCCCTCACACACTCGCCCGCACACACACTCATCCCATCGTGATGCGGGGTGGGAAGGGAGCCTCCTGGCTGGTGGGCACTGGGGTTTGGCACGGGTTCGAGGTTTTTCTAGCAATTGGGCGATTTGGCGGCCGAGAGGGATGAACGGGAGAACAGACCCGGCGCATTCACAGTCCAACACGCTGGGAATAGGACCTGGAATTTCCACCCCGGGAATTTTCCCTCCTCTCTCACCCCCAGTGTCATCCCTTGGCGGGGGCTGAA
The DNA here is from genome assembly GCF_002007445.2 of Ailuropoda melanoleuca. Taxonomy (NCBI): domain Eukaryota; kingdom Metazoa; phylum Chordata; class Mammalia; order Carnivora; family Ursidae; genus Ailuropoda; species Ailuropoda melanoleuca. The sequence continues at coordinate 62,843,283 of NC_048228.1, read as the reverse complement.
AACAGACCAGGGGGCGCCTTCTCTCCTTCGGCCGGAGCTGATGCCGCTGGAGGCGGGAGCGGGCTGGATAACCGACAGGGATCGGGTGAGAGCTGGGCTCTGGGGTGATGGGGACTGAGGGGCGGCGAGCTCCCGGCGATCCTTACGAGACGCCTGTGTGGAGCATCCATAGGGGCCGCATTTGCCCAGGTCGCGCCCCTGAGTTGTAGAGCCGTGCTGCCTCTCCGCATCCCGCCCGTTGTGTCCCCTTCACGGCAGTTTGGTTAAGAGCTGCTTGCCCAGGCTTTTGTTAGGCGGTTTTGGTTGGAGGAAGCTGTTACTTTCGTGGGTGGCCCGGGGCGGCGCGGTGTTGGGAGTGGGCACGGGGCGGGGGACGGTGTTGCACGAATCCGGGCAGCCGAGATGCCAGGGCGGGGTAGGAAGAGCATTGGTGTCCGCGGTTGACTGGGTTACAGGTAGGAGGGCAGGCGCCCCGGAGCTTCCAACGAGAGAAGGGGACGCTCCGGCTGCAGCGGAGCGTCGGTGCCATCGCGCCCACGCCACCGGTCCCCTGTCGGAGCTCAGAGACTAAGCGTGCCAGGCCCCCAGCTATAGATGGGTGGGTGTATATGTAGGGGTGGGGGTGACCTCTGCTACCAGGGTCAGTTGGCTGTGCGGTCGGCGTTTGCGTGACAGTGTGTGCGCGTTCCTGCGCGCTCCGGGGACGGCCGGGAGTATTTGTGGGGATGGTAGAGCTGATGCTACTTGAGCTGAGCTTGCTTATCGAAATCGCCTGGGATCCGCTTAACTAGAAAATCTGGTTTGAGGAGGCCGCGGGGCCCCATAGGGGTTGCGAGGAAGCCTCACAGTGTCCCCTCTCCCCAGTGAGGAGCACTTCCGCGAGATGCGTGCGGCGCGTGTCTGTGGTGCAGCGCTCGACTCACCCCAGATTGGCCCTGATGAGGACCAAGGGATAGGACAGTCATCTCTCGAGCGGTCTGAAATAACCGAGTCAAAGCCATCATAACCCCTGGTCTTTGGAATTCTGCGGTCACTTCCCTCACTCTGATAGAAACGTGTGCTGCTTTATTTATGGCCAGAGATATCACAGCAATTGGGCGAACTCTAGGTGTGTGACCCACCTCTGGGTGTCTCCTCCCTGTGCCTGTGTGTGATCCTGCCTGCGGTAGTTGGAGCACATTGTAAACAACGGTGTAAGCAGCCCTGCCACACTTTCCTTTAGAGCCCAACCTGGTGGTGTCTGGTTATGTTTACTTTCCTGGGTGGATTACTCACTGGGAAGTATAAGCCTTCTTGCACCTCTGATTTTTACATCCTTCCAGCCAGCTGCTGGGGAAATGAGGAGACGCATAGACTCTGGCAGGAAGGAAAAACTGCCTTCTGTGCTTTGCTCTGAAATAAATAGGCGGTCTGCTAATTTGGTGTCATATGGGCGGGCTATCAACACTAGTTAAAGAATGTCATTGTAAAATCTACAAAGAAACACTTTAGTAATTTTTCACTTGGAGAATGTTCTTCATTTCCCTATGAGATTAAACAGAATTTAGCCAGATTTTCCTGATACGTTTATCAGTCTGTAATGGTACTGAATGATGACCTGAAGTTCTGGCGCCCAATTTGTCTGTATGTGGATTACAGATGGAATTGTCAGTTCTTTTATAGCATCACCAAGAGGTTTTCAAATAATTTGTGTAGGAGCTAAAAGGATAGTTTGTGTTGAAATATCTCTCAGCTTTGTTTCACTCATTTGTTTTTTTTTTTTGGTAATCAAAGGGTTAAAATGTACAAAGATAAACAGTTTTTAAAAAGTTAAAAAGCTAAACTGCTTTTCAGTTTCAATGATTAAAAGCTATTAAATTCTGTAGTTGTAGATTAGCTCTGACTGCTTTGGTGTTTGGTGCAAATGACTATGTTCTATTTTGTTTTTTAAAGTATAGCACTGTAAATGTAAAATGGTACTTATTTTCTAGGTACTGTAATTTCTAGATTTCTTTCTTTCTTTCTTTCTTTTTTTTTTTTTTAAGATCTTGACTTCTTGAAAAAGCTTCGGCTGGAAAAAAAATACAGAATCATTGATGCCTGATTTTGATTAAGTTATAGTTTTATGTGGTATTGCTAGTGGCTGTCATCTTAATAGAAAACTTAGAGAATTGTGATTTAATTTATGAGAATCTAGCTTCATATATATGTTTCATTTCTAGAGGATATGTATTACAATCTTTATCCTTGTAAATATTTCCAAAGATTAAAGAACGCTTGTCCTCTTATTTTGGAAGATCTAATCACAATGATTCCCAGTCCTTAACATTAGAAGATTTGATCAGATCTGTTCTTTGTTTCCTAGCAGCATGTGTTTCCTAGCAGTCATACATTCCACAGGTCCTGATGTCATTAGAACTGTCTGTCAGTGTATTGTGCTGTCTTTAGCTGAAGGTGAATGTGTCAGAGTGCTTGAATGCCATTCTGTAGCACTTCCGTATCTCTAAATGTTCAATAACCTGCTGCATTGGTGTATATGCTTGTCTGGACTATTTCTATAAACTCGGGATGCAAGGAGTGATTAGTATAAAGGTTTATGTGAACTATTTAAATATTTCTTAGACCTGTTAGGCTGAATCAGGCAGAAGAGTGATAAACCAGCATGTGATTTGCCTGATGGGTAAATGCTTTTGATGTCTCATTTTAAGTGGCTTGGTGTGATTATCCTTCAGATTGAGAGCTCTCCTCAAAAATATGAATGGAAGATTTTCTTAATGATCTTTTTACAGTTGGGAGATTTAAATATTCCTTTCCACAGGGAATAATAGCAAGTATAAGGCGTATTGGCTCCAGCTACCGTGGCTGGCATTGTTTCTAGTAATTAAGAAAGACAAATTTTTTGTGGTCTTGATTTACCTTTGATTCTTTGGTGAGCTGTAGCTGAGGAAATCCTAAACAAGAGATTTAAAAATGGTGTAAAAGCAAAAGGATTGAAGTGAGTCAAATAATGCTAAACTTGATTGTTTTTCAGATTTCATTTGGACCACTTTAACCACTGGTTGAAACTCTCTGAAAAGGGCTGCTAAGTTGGAGTGACAGTTACTATTACAAGTGGCGGCATTTTTGCCCAAATATCAGCAAGGAAAACTGATTGATTTTTGTATTTAAGAACAAAGAGCAATTTTTGAGAAATGCTGTGCAGCCTAAATTTAGCATGGCGTGGATGGCCAGAGCAGTTGGAATTAGAGGGAGGTGATCTTTCCTTAAGTTTTGCAAATGGCTATTTTCCCTTAGATTTCTTAGATTTGCATTACATTCAAATATGGATTTGCTCACATAAGGAGAAACCCTAAAGACAGAGACTATATTGTAATTTAGCCTTTGTTTGCCTTCAAGGACATATTTACACTTAGACTATTACTGTGCTTATGTCTAGTCTTTTATGCAAATGAACTTCTTTATAGAATACTCTATTTTATAATAAAATGTAAGTTAAAACATTCAAATGTAAGTAAGGTCCTCCTGACGTTTTCCCTTTGTTATCTCCATTTGTGTGTTTTGTGTGTGTGTGTGTGTCTCGTTGTTGATCAATGGGGAGAAAAATCCCTATTTTTCATTCATTGTGATTTTGATATTGCTGTTTATTGGCCAGTGTGAGAAAGTAATGTGAGCATGCCTCTAGATAGCATTTATGAGTCCTAAGATGTGCATATATTCCCCCAAAACCTTTTAATGTCATTCTGTCTGAGTGTCTTTGTGGCCCAATAAAATTAATTCTACTGCATAAGTAACCAGGTATGATATTTTTCTTAGAATTGTGAAGTGTGCTCATGCACTAACAAATACGTAACAAAATTAGCTCTTGTACTCGGAATTAATTGGAATTCTCCATTTGTTTTAGGGAACAGGTGAAGACAGAGAGTTCTTTTTATATTTGATCATAACAGATTTTATAGATCTTAATAATTTATGTCTTGCTTACATCTTATTGACAGTTAAAACCAGAATTTAGTTTAATATTAATGAATTTCTTCATAAGAGTGATTACATATACATATTAGAAGAAGTTAACATTTAGTCCATATTATTCAAGAATCTAGATGGAATGATGTTGGTGGTAATTCTATATATTGTGAAAATGATTTCTGAGATGGAAAATTAAATCCCCCAATTGAATATTTCTTTCTGGTAAAACTTGTGGGTCAGTTATTTTGTAGAGCAGGTATTTCTGTCTTCTTAAAGTGAGTTCAGGGGAAACGTGTGGGTCCCTGAGATCCTTTTGGAGAGTGTAAAAAAATATTTCTGTAACAATCCTCTGATGTTATTTGCCTTTTACTCTCATACTTTTACAAGTGTACCGTGGAGTTTTCCAGAAGGCATGTGAACCGTGATGACATCATTGCTCTGATGGCATATGGCATGTATGCTTGTATATTCTTGTATTGTAAAATCTTCCCAGTTTAACTATATTAGTTCATAAATATTGATTTGATAGCTATAACCAACATAATCAAAAGTTGCTTTAGGTCGTCAATTTTTAAGCATGTGAAAGGATCCTGGGATCAGGGAGTCTGAGAACCTCTTGTGTTAACTTTTGTCTCCTTGTATCCCATCTGACCATATAACTAGTCATCTAGTATAAGAAAATAAGTAGACTGTTCAAACTGTAAAAAGACACAAGTAGGTTGGATATTTTATTACTTGACATTTTTAGTATTCTTTTTCCAATGTAGAAAGCTTGTTTTTAGTTTTTTGTTGGTCTCCAGTTACTGAAATAGAAACTTTAAAAATGCAGGTCTCCAGCCTGATATGCTGACAATAGCAGAGGAGCTACTGGAAATATTTAAGATCTGGGCCCCAGGTTTTGATATTCCCGTGTATGGGGAGACAGAATGGTGTGGTGGTGAAGAGAAGGGACTCTGTGGTCTATTTGCCTAGGTTTGATACATTATTTGATTTTGGGTAAGATATTGGATCTCTCTATGCCTCAATTTCCCGATATATTTTAATGGACATACAGTTGTTCTTAATTCATAGGTTTTTGTGAAGATTTAAAGGGAAAATACATGCAAAGTGCTTAAAACAGTTCTGGGCACGTAATAATAGAGATACAACTATTTGCTACTATCATTATTATTATTTTTACTAAGTCTCAGGAGGGTCCCAGGAAACTTTAATCAACTTCCCATGTGATTCAGAAAGCATTCACCTCATTGCTTTACAGTATGTCTTAAAATGCTTTTAAATTTAAAAATTTCATATAAGAGATAATCTTGGCTTTATTTTACCCTCCCACTTTAAAACTAATGAAGAGTTATGGGTTTTTTTTTTTAATAGTAAGAACTAATAAAATACCTTTCTTAGCTTGGGCTAAGCTTGAAGTTGGGTAGAGCATGAATGCCCAATTAAAACTAGATTTCAAAGACCCTAATTGAATATTTATGTATCTTGGGAATTATTAGGGAGGAAATCACTTTCCTGAAGTGATATCAAGACGACTCACTGCACTCTTAGTCTGTTAATCACTATGCAAGCACCACAACAGGCCATTTTCAGTGAAAAGGATCTTTGGGGTAATTATATGGTGTAGTTCGTTTGTGAGTAGTAATACGCCTAATGAGTAAGGGAGGCGCCACAGAGACTAGCTTTACTAGCTGCTGAAGTTTAACTGGTGAACTGTAATACTTCTAAATGGCACTTTGACATCTATGTGAAAACTTTAGAGATGTATTATTTATACATTATATACATCTTAGCGGGATATATTTGATGGCTAGTGTAATTTTTGACGTAGTCCTGCCACTATGAAATTAGTATTGCAGTACTTATCATCTCCATTTGGTTAATACTGATCAAGTATTGTAGAAACTAAATTATACTCCGTAGATGGGCACTGTCCCTAATTATGAACGTCTCAGAAACGGCCTTTGGAACGAGAGGCACTTGAATACAGTCCCAGCTCCAAAACTTTCTAGCTTTGTTATCTCTATCTGTAAAATAAAAGTAATAAAAGCTACATGGCTGGTTTGGGAAGGGGAATATAAAGTAAACAGAAAAATACCTGATAGAGTGAACATTTAATGAATGGTCCTATTACTATTAGTTACGGTATTATTAGAAATGTCCTTAAGTACCATTAGTAAGAAAATTTAGCTAAATCAAATATCATTTTCTTAATTGAAGAGTTCTTGATGAGCTATGAAAATCAATAGCATTTTCTTAAGCAGTTGAGAAAGGCTTCACGTGTCTTTTTGTTTTTCCCATGTTCTTTCCCTCTCTTCTTTTATAACCTTTTGTTAAGTACCTATTTTTGAGTTTTTCTTCCTAATCTTAAAATGTTATGCTCTGCAACTAATTCCCCACCAAAAATCATATAATCCTGACAGGAAAATATTTTTGACAGCCACCAAGTGCTGTGTCTGAAGATTGACTTTAAATCACGTATAAAATGAAAGTAACAATTTAACTTAAGACATTTTAAATTAAACTCCTCATCATCTTTTCGCATGGCATCAGCAGCTCTTACAGCTTTAACTGCATCAGAATTTCCTACAGTGTTGTAACCAAATCAAGTCATCATAAACTTCCACGATTTAAGGATTTCTATGCTTTTAAAAGATTTATAATCCTAAAGTTCAAGTCCTTGTGAGATTGCGATAAATGTAGATGAACCCTTAAAATTCAAATCCCAAAATTGCTTTAAAGACCAGAAGTTTTGAAAGGATCATAAATAAGTCCAAATTTTAAAATTAACATCTGTATGTCCATGATGATTGCCAATAAAATAAGTTATTAAGATGTGTGACTTATACCTATAATTACCCAGCATTTATGTTAAAGTGGAAAGACTGTAAAACAACATGGTAGGTGGTAAAGATGAATGAAAAAATAAGCTGCGTATTGGAGAGCTGAGTTGCTAAATTGTACCAGAATTAAGTGTTTTAAAGTATGACTCAAGAAAATGAAAGCCAAGTAGAAACGACACCCCCTTCTGTTTGATCAGCTTGTGTTGGTGTTTATGCGTCCCGCAGAGGCAGAGTGTGTTACTATTCAAGACAGCCCCAGTGGCTCCACAGTAGCCTGAGCCTGTGAGAATAGGGGAGAGACTCAAGCCCAGTTTTTGATGTTCTGCATGGGTGGGTAACCTGAATACTAAAATGCATTCCATTGACAGCTGACCCTGTAAGAAGTTTTTCAACAGTCTCCTGTTTTGTTTTGGTTTGGTTTGGTATTTTTTCCCCTTTTCCTCTCCTCAGAGCTCTTCCAGATACTTTTGGATAAGAGTAAATGGTCCTGACTGATGGTCATCTTTTTGTATTAGATTTTATTCTGGCAAGAATGGAAGGCTCAACTGGTTTTATATTTATGTCTTCTGTTTTTTTCAAATTTTCAGTGTTCTTGATTTGTCTATCCATGGCTGATGGTTGTTGCTTGAACCTTGACTCAGAATACTGATCATGACTTCAAGGAGTGGACAAAGAGTCTATTGAGAAATAGTTTTGTGTTAACATGTGCATATCTATAGACTTTCTTCTTTATATTGGCTTTAACTCTTCAGCTGAATTTGTCTATTGAGTTTTAATCATATTACTAACTGTAGTCGACTTTGGAAGAAGAGCTTAGGCAACCATTTTCTTTTGAAATAATGCACAATCATTTTTTGAGTTATAGGTATTTTCAGTGAAATTTCACCTTAATTTTCAAAAATTTTTATGTGTGACAGTTAAATATTATTTAAGTCTTTCCAAAATGCTGCATATTTTATAACATTTCAATTATCTTATGGACCTAAATTCAACTTACAAGATTTAGTAAAATGAATGTATTCATTATCTCTTTTAATTGCAAAGACACCTCCAGCTAGCTTTAGGCTAAAATGATTAATTTATTGGGAGGTTATTGTGTTTCTCACCTAAAGAATCTTAGGAAAGAATGGAGATTTACCTAGGCATCAGAAAAAGAAATAGCACCTTGAATACCACTAGGATTCTGCTCTAGTTGGATGCCCCTACCCCAGTTACCACTCTTCCTTTTCTTTGCCTATTGGATCTTTTCCCTTTGACCACAGTCTGAATTTTTGGTACCAGGCTTTAGGTCAATCTACTACCTCCAGCTTAGTGGAGTCAGTAACGATATTGTTGACCCTCTGTGGACAGACACATAGTTGGCTTGAAGAAGGAAAGACTCATTTAAAAGGCAGTGAAAACCTGAACATCCACTGTGGTTATCCTTTGTTAACTGAGGCAGATCAGACATTAGGTGAATTGGCTAGGAAAACCATTAAAAATGGGTTTTATTCTCTTCCTGTATGTGGCCAAGGTGATTTTGGAAAATGCTTCCCTGGAAAATGCTTCCCACTTAGTTGGCCCAACAAACATGCAAATCAAGTGATTCAAATCTTCAGGTTCAAGAACACCTGTGAAACTGCCTGAGTTATCAGGGCATGCATATTTGTAAAGCCACCAAATATTTGAAAGATGTTACTTTCCTTAAGCAATGTATGCCATTCTGTCATATGATGGTAGAGTTGTCATAGTACAATTCCAAACAGGGGCACTGGACACAGGTTTGGTGGCAGATAGAGTGCTGAATTTTTGCTACCTGTGCTTAAAAATGCAGAGGAACACTGATCTTAAATGTAAGTGCTGGTTTAAATGTAAATTATTTAGGCATTGAGTATAACCAGGTGAACAGAGCTCCCAAGATGTGCCGTTGGACACAAGAGTTCATGGTTAAATTAACTTATGTATGAGCACCACCAGCCACATGAAGAGGGTCCTTATTGAAAAGGAACAATAGTTCCTAAACCACAAGTGGAGGTTGTACAGAGAAAAAATTATGCTGGAAGGAACTGAAGAAACAAAAACTTATGTCATGGGAATAAATACATCACAAAAAGAAATGCAAATAGAAGTAAAAGCAGAAAAGATGGGTTTGCAGATATGAATCCATCCATTTGAGACATCTAATTGTTTTACACTTGCTAGTATACTCATTGGGTCATGCTACTGATTGGAATATATGTTTATTCAAGTAAACCTTACGTTTAGAGTCAGAATATTCAAAAGCACAAGTAGGACATTTCATATAATTTATTAGCTGTCAAAGAATCCAGTGGAAATATACTTCAACCTTTCTAATAATTATTCAAAATAATGGATCCATTATTATAAAAACTAGAGTTTGTTTAATGCTGACACTTGATCAGCTCAAATAAAATGTTTTAGAAGTATTTTTTTGTAGAAGTTGGGAAACCTCCTTAATTTATTATTTTTATTTATTTTTTATTCAAAATGGGAAGTTGTATTGACTTCATTTTTAATACCAACTCCATATAAAAAAGTAACATACAGAGATAATTTGGGAGAATTTTTAAAGATTAGTATAAAACTTAATTAGAACTCCCATGTACCTTCCCTATTGTTGCATATCCTTGAAGAACAAAGAGCACTAAAAATTAGTAGGCTGTCATCATTGAATTTTTCTGATTTGACATTATTAAGCAAACTTTGCGAGTATTTCTTTTTTTGGTGCATTTGATTAAATGTGTGATCGTATCTTGGTGAAATAGCCGGCTGGGCTGCAGACAGTAGTGTTCAGAAATGAAATTTGCTTAGAGCCTCTGAACAGACATTTTTCAATGAGACCTTTTTTGAATAATGGATGATAGTGAGATTGCAGTGGTATGTATGTGTGTTTTCTTCCTTGAATATAGGGAGTATTGAGATTGAACAACAACACAAAAGTAATGAGGTATGAAAGAAAGCCTTAGGTTTGTAAATGAGAAATTAACCTACTCTATGACAAATGAATGAACTATCTGTATGAGGGACTACGTATCTTTATCAGAGGATGGTATGCTAGTCTGTCTGCTTTGGTTTAGTAATCTCACTGTGTCAACTTCCTTTCCTGCTACTCTCTCTTAGCTTGGTAGATGTTGTTCTGGAATTTTTGCTATATCCCGGTGTTCGTCATGTATGTAAGCTCTTTTGATCCTACTTGGGTGCCCATAATAGCTGAATTTTGATTTCCACTCATCCTTCCCAATGCAGCTCATTCTAAATTCTGAACAAACATATTTTAAAAAGGTTTTTTTTCCCCCCTGATTATAGTACTTGCTCAGGTTGAATACTTGTGAAATATAAAGTCAAAATAGGAATCACCCTATATATCATAGTGGTACATCTCAATGTTCACAGATATTATTTCACACATATTTTAGCTTGATTATCCACATATTCTATATATTATCTGTATTTTATGTGTATGTGTGTTTGTTTTAGTAGAATTAAGGTTAAACTATATATACAGTTTGTGTAACTCTAAATTTCCCAATGCCATTCATTTTTTGAAAGCATCATTTTAAATATTGTACAACAATATTTCATAGTGATACATTATGATTTACTTAAACATTTCCTTATTCATGTAAGTTGTCATATTTTTCTAGGATAAGTGATGTTAAGGTTGTCTCATTCTCTGATGGTATCTGTAGCACAGAATCCTTGAAGTACAATTACTAGGACAAGGTAAATAATTACCATTTGACTTTTACTGCTTGGTTACAGTGATCTACATGCATTGTTGTTGTCTGAGCATAAGTGGTCCCCCTAACTTTCTGGAAATTCTTTACTAAGAATTGTTAACTCTTGGTTATGTATAATTAGTCATTACTAACTCTAGGTTATTATATACTTAGTAAAGTTAGTAACTTACTGTACGGTAGTTTTTAAGAATTACTAACTCGTATATATCAATGTGTAAAAGCTGAGGTCAGTAAAATAGTAATAAAAAATGAAATTTACTGGCTATTAACATTTAAATAAAGGACTGTGCCTAATGTCTTTGAATTTAACATAATGTTAAAACAAAACCATACAATGAAACTGATTTATGAAGAATTAAGAAGTTCACCATCCAGTTTATGTCCCCATAAACTTTCTTAGTTTTGTTCTCTGCTCTGAATAGCTCTCTTCTCTCTTAAGTTCATCTAAAACATCAACTTAACAAAGCTCTACTCTGCCAAACCATATGGAACAAGAACATTGGAGGGCTTGGTTTGGGCTTTTTTAAAATTTAAGTATGAAAAGTAGAGGTAAATTTTATCAGCAAATATATTTAAAGTAAATGATGTTTGATTATAAAAGGAGAAAGAGGTCCATAAAGAAAAGTAACTAAGCAGCACATTGTGGCTCATAATTAGTAAACATGAACTCAAGTTTTGCTTGGTGTAGGTTCAGTTAAAGATCTGCCCATAAGAATAAGAGTGAGGGGTAAATTATGAGGTGCTCAGTAGCTCCAAGTAAAATGGAAGAAGAAAACAGCAGGTGTATAATGCAACTTTTTATAATTTATATAGTGATAGCAATACCTTTTGAGTTTGATTTCAGTAGTTCATTCTTTGGTCAAAAGGACTAACAGTTCTACTTTAAATATCATCTTTGTGACTTCTGCTTCCAGTCGTAAAGGCATAAATGTTAGGTACATTTCTAGCAGTCAGATTGGTAACCAGTTCTTACTTCACTTTCTGTATTTTCTTTAAATCTGCACCAGAACATATTCATAGGACAGAGTTTAAAGCTGGATTAATAAATGAATATATAACTGCATGAATGTGCTTTATGGACCTAGAAGAAACAATTGAACATGAAAGCAGTTTTTGAAGTACTGTTGCAAGTTAAGTTCAAGTACCATTGAAAATTGCTCTGTACCTGCATATGAAATGATAAAGGCATAGTAAGAATCTTAAAAGGCACACTCTAGCACACTGTTTCCTTAAAATAAATATTAAATTGTTGTTGAGTAGCAGCTCATCATTTGCTAATTAGCAGGTATAAGTTTTTAGTTGTGTAAGATGAGGAAGTTCTAGCCATCTGCTGTACAATACTGTTAACTGTAGTGACAATATTGTATTGTACAGTTAAAAACCTGTTAAGAGGGTAGATCTCATGTTAAGTATTCCTACCACAATAAAGTAAAAATTAAAAGAAATTAAGTTCTCAAGAGCTGAAGTGACATGTCCAAAGTGACATGGCTGGTTTATAGCATATACTGCCTTTTATTAAGGAATTTCTCAGTCTTGCACTTGAGTGTTCTCATTTTTGATTTTAGGCAAGGTGGTATCACTGTGTAGCTGATCACACTGGTCCTATAACTTCTCTAGGTCTGTTTCATTTGTAAATCGTGGATAGGACTAGGGGTTCTTTCTCTCTGAAAACATCCATGAGGTAAAAATAAAATGGTAGAGCTCATTAGTATAGAGCATTTGTACTTGCAAGTTGCTATTTCAAGAAAACTTAATAGGTGTTTTTTTTTTTTTTAAGAATTTTCATATTACATCCATCTTAAAGGGCTAAGGCACGATATTGCCTGTGGTAATAATATATTTTAAAACTGTAAAATAGGTTAGACATTCTATTTGTGAATGCTTAAAAAGAGATGGACATAATGAAGGTATTTTACATTCTTTAAAAATGTTAAGGACTCGAAGACATTTCTCTCATATTTCTCTTTTTATATTTTCCTATATTAAGGATGCTAATTATTAGCAATAAATCATCTTAAGATTTGATATATGGGATTCAATAAAGCTTCTTACATCAGCTTTCTTTTCCTTATGTTTATATATCAAATAAATTCCACATCGAGTTCTGGGCCCAAGGTACTGTTATCTTATACTATGGCAATTTCAACAGAAGTGTATATGTTTATAAAGCAGAAGTGTATACGTTGAATATTGAATATCAATGTTCCCCTTTCTCTCCTTTTTTTTTTTTACATAGCTGAATTTTTAAATTTATAAAGCAGAAGTGTATACGTTAAATATTGAATATCAATGTTCCCCTTTCTCTCCTTTTTTTTTTTTTTTTACATAGCTGAATTTATTTACATAAAATTCTTACACATCATGTTAGGATTTAAGCATTAAGGTACATTAAGTGCTATATTAAACAAATGATCTTTACTGAAAGTAATAAATACATGTGTAGGGGAATACAAAATATATCAATAAAATGTATGTTAATGAGAAGCAAAGAGAGAGAATAAGCTTGGGAGTCAGAAATGCATGATTTCCAACCCTCTCTCTTTAGAACCTTATAAAAGTTAATTAATTTCTCCAGGCCTTGGTTTAAAATGGGAATAAAAACACTTACCTTTAAGAATTATTGTGAGAGTTAAATAAGATTATATATATATATATATATATATATATATATATATATATATATGAAACATTCAGACGATGGATGGCTTTTATTGTTTGTGTTAGTTTTTTCATTTGTTGTTGAGGTTGGCACCTCTTAAGTGGGTCTCTAAATTGTTCTGCTTTTTTCTGCAGTTTTTAGAAGACCAGCTTCATTAAGGCATTAATTTTGTCATTCACTAAATATATTTGTAAACACCAAATGTCTGCAGGGTCCTGGTATATATATGGAGCATAATGTGGCAGAAGGAGCCTCTGACTTCATAGCACTTGCAAATCATGGGAATAAAGAGCATTAAGGAATGCATCTATTATCACTTATTATTTAGTTAAAATTGTGGTAAATGCTACAAAGGTCAAGTCCAGGATGGTAAGAGAGTTATAGAGTTATAGCAACAGGATCAGACCTTGTCTGTGTTGGGGGGTGAGTGGGATCTGGAGAGACTTCCCAGAGCAATTGACATTTGAACTGAGATATGAAGGTTGACTAGGCACCCAAGAGAATATGCTGGTTCACTGCTCCCTTCACATTCTGTCATCAGAAGAGCTCATCACAAACCCAAGCATGTTCCAGTGGAGGAGATTAATAGAGCTGAATAAAGGGAAGAAAATTGAGCATAGTTACCTTGCTTTGGCAATAGGGACAACACAATGGAGTTTTTCACTTTTCAGAGAAAGTAAGTTAATATAGCAAACATTTTAATATCAGTTGTCAGCCTGTAATATTAAATTTCAGGATGATAAACTATCTGTTGACCATAAAGAATGGTCAGGCACTGTAGATTTGAGATGAGAATACTTGAGAACTATACAAATATTGAAACCAAGACTTTTTAGCTTGGTTTGGGAGATGTAGATCTGTGTCTTTGTGACTGCGGGGTTATTTTACTCTAGAAGGTTGGTTTCTGTTCATCCTCATCCAGTTTTTCCTCATCATCATTGGCCGATGAAGTGTCTGGTATCTTTTGTTCCTGAGTAACTCTCTAGAAGTGGAAGAACGAGCTTTAGGAATACTGGGACTAAATTTTGGCAGTATTGTGGTTATCACTATTTCCTTGTCAAAGAATAGCAGTAAAATATCAACCTGGCAAACAGTTGTTAAGGGGCATGTGGTATTATCATTTAGTAAAGAAAGTAGACTCTGTGTAGCATCTCTCCACTTCTAGAATTTAGCTTATTATTTAAATTTTGGAGGCTTCCCACAGTATTTGAGGAGAAAGCTGATTTTCTTATTATTTAGAACAAATTTAATATTAATAAAGTAATGGTAAAGCATGTTTTAGAAAATAGATGATATTTAAGAGTCTGAACAAAATGATAAGTGTGTTTTAAGAAAATTAACAAATTCAAGAAAATTTTTAGGTGAATAAAATTTTTAGTAGAGGAGAAATACTATAGTAAGAAGATAGTAAATTCGGAGTCATTAATCTTTTTCCTCCATTTATCAATGTTTGTTGAGTGCTTCCTATATGATAAAATTAAATACAATTGTGATAGAGATGAAAAAAAGGGAAAGTACTGAATTTTATGAAGATACTAGGCTCAGGGATCTCAGGCACAGTACATGAGAGGTTTTCTTTTCTGCAGAGCCCTGGAGTGTACATAGGAATTGACCAAGCAAATAGCCTTCTGGAAGAAGAGAAACTCCTCTTTCAGTTCCTAGAAGAAGAAGGATCTTGGTTCATGTGAGGAATTCAGAGGTCTAATAGCAGGAACATAAAGATTGAGAGGGAAGTGGCATCAAATCTGGCTAGGAAATAGGAGCCCTGCATTTGTAGTGTGTGGTTTTTTTTTTTTTTTTTTTTGGGGGGGGGTTGGTTTTTTTTTTTTTTTAAGGTTAAGTATTTTGGACTTTATCTTAGGAGCAGTGAGAAGACATTAAAGGTTTTAAGTAGGGCAATAACAATAATGGATTTTCATTTTACGAAGATCGTGTTGGCTCTCTGTGTAGACATAATTGGAGGAGGCATCAAGAAAGGGATGTGGAGAGACCAATTATAGGAGAGTCCACACTTCTGCCGTATAGCTGGGAGATGTAGAACAGAGTGCACCTCTTTCTGATGTTAGTGGGATATAAAGATGAGGTTTGTATTAAATAAATCCCTTTTGACTCTAATATTCTGTACTCTAATTTGACTGTAAGGACACAGGGGATCTAAGTGATGATGATCATTGATTAAATGACCTTATCTGATCTTGTTACTCATTTTTCCTGATCTATCTGTTGGTATACTGTTATGTAGTTAATAATACTCTATCCAGTTGTTAAGTCAGATGTATTTTTATCTGAATCTTAAAATGTCTTCTTTAGAGACCTATAATATAATTAGAATTTTTATATGTTTGTATTTTAAATGCTATGTAAAAGTTAGATGTTGGAACTACATTTAATTTAGTTAAGAGGGTTTAAACCACAAAGTTTCTTGCATTTTGGTCAAAGCAAAGTTTATAAATCCTCATTATTGAAGTCATTCAAAGATTTTGTTCACTTGAGAGGGAGAGTGAGCAAGAGAGAAAGAAGGAGCAGGGAGAGGAGGAGGGAGAAGCAGACTCCCCACTGAGCAGGGAGCCCAACTCCAAACTCGATCCTGGGAGTCCTGGATCATGACCTGAGCTGAAGGCAGACACCTAACTGCCTAACCGACTGAGCTACCGAGGTACCCCCAAAGGAATTCCTATTTTAACGATAATGTGAAAAGACAGTAGTACATGTTTCTTGCAACACTACAGTGGTGTGCTAATCTGAGTGACAAAGGGAAAAATGTTGATTGTATATTATTTAAGAACTTCTAAGACACTTTAGCTTTTGTGTCTTTCATTAATAATTTAAATATTTAATTATTCCCTGAGTCCTGTCTTCTAATTCTCTGTAGCTCTTTGTTATATCTCTTTTATGGCATTTGTGACATTGTGCCGTGGCTTTTGATTATTTCTCTTCTTGCTTTTTACCTTTGTGGAAATAGAAATTCACTGAAGGCTGGGGCTGCCCTTAGTTTTTCATAATCCGGAGTACTTGATTATGTAAATGAGGTTTCTGTTGTATGTTGATAGGTTGATATTTTTAAAGGTGGTGTTATATAAAGCACCATACATGAAATGCACCTGATATAATTTTTAAAAAATTAATAGCACAGACTCTAAAAACTTGGCTGTGTCTATGAGACTTAGTGATTTGGAACATGGGTGTTAGAGGCAAATGACCTTCACCCTAAATCTTGAAACTGCGGTGTAACAGCAGTGTGACTTTGGGTCATTTTCTGTGCCTTGGTTTCTTCTCTGACTCACTGGGCTAATACCAATTTCATAGTGGGGTTGTGAGAATTAAAGTAGTTCATATAATATAGTGCACTGTCATAAGGTTTGATTATTATATATGAGAGTCAGATGGGAAAAATAGATGCTATCATCACCCTTGCCTCAGGTAGCAAGAGGAGTGGAGCACAGTGATTCAAGACATCTCTTTTTTTCCTTTGCTTGCTAAGATTTTGTGAGATTGACATATTTCTTATCTGTGACTGCAATTTTCATGGCCTTCCATTTGGAATCATTTTGTCATGTTACTTCATGTACACCATACTATCTTTTTTATTTCTGAGTTATTCTGAAAGGAATGATTATCTAGCAATTTATGAGATACAAACGGAAGCCTGAACACTTGTAGGCACTGTCAGATAAGAATGCTAAAAATGCGTTTATTACCTATTTCCATACATTCTGTAGTCATATATACCTAATATAGAGAGACTATAAAATGCAGTGTGTCTACATATTGTGTCAGGATAGACCCACTTCCCACTGTACATTTCCCCCTAAATCAGCTGTGTTTAGGATTTGATGACAATGACTCTTTTTAAAAGCGACAATCAAAGAAAATAGTATTATTGTCACAAAGAAAGAACTATTTCAGAGGATAGGGTATGCGCTCAGAGTCCTTTATGTTTTAGAAACTTTGTCATGTTGAATGGAATATGGTTTTATAAACACGTATAAAACAATGAGGGATTATACTTAAATAGTACTCAGCAAATTTATTGGCACCTTTAAGAAAAAATATGCAATTGACATGCATAATTAAAACAACATAGTTTTCAAAAATATTTTGAAGGCAGATAATCTGAAAGCTTTTACAGATATGCATAAACTAGGAGTTGGTGCCCTTTATTCTTGGCCTGTGAGAACTTGCCCTTCACAGGTAGGCTTGTAATATGATGTCAATATTTGTGTCCTCTTGAAGAACTGCTCTTTCAATATAGGATATTCTCTGTTCTGTAATTATAGTATGTAGAGGAGATACAGTTTAAACCTCTGTTGACAGCTGAAAGGACTTTTTGAAAGAATATACAAGCCCTTAAGTTCTTGTTCTGGGTAATCAAATACCTGATTTTACTTTTAATCCTAACTGCTCTAAAAGTGAATATGTAATTTTTCTGTGAGTTTTTGACTTAATACTTTCTTCCATAATTGTTTTATTTTTTTCAGAATGTTGTATTAAAAAGAACTGTTAAACACAGTGTGACATAGCTGAATGTATTTTAAAAAACTTATTTTGAATAATATAGGGTAATTGTAGCAAACCAGATGTTGCTAAGTTCTTATTTAATCAGAGATAAAAAATATTCACAATATAGTTTTGTCTAGCTGTCAGCTTAGATAAATGAATCCATTTCAATCAGCATGCTCCTAGCGAGAAAAGGAGGCGATATAATAACATTTTTCTAGCTACATTTGTTGAATATAAATATTAATCTTCTATGTGGTTAAAACCATGCTGTGCCAATTCCATCATAACCATAATTGCAGAGAAGCCTTTTAAATTTTTTTATATTTATGAATTTTACTTCTTTTTATCCTTCTGGAAGCATTGAGTTAGATTGTACTTTTCATTTAGATTATATGTCCATGTAGGTTTGTGTTAATCTTGTATCATCTTGAGGCTACTTGTTAAGACACTATGGTGTAATTTATTCTCCAAACATAATACTATCATATCGTTAGGTTTTTTTTTTTTCTTCTTCTCCCAAACCTACACCTCTATCTTTACCTTTTAAAAAAATCTGTTATAATACATGAGAGAAATTTAAATATCAATATTTTATATATTTCCTCTTTTGTTCTATAGCATTAGTTAAGACACACTGCTTCCAGAGCTGTGCTGACTTCTCAGAAAGTGGGGCATAAAGTAAAACACTAAAAGGAAAACAAAACCCAGACTCTCACAACAAAATAAAATAAAGCATAAAGCCAAAAAAAAAAAAGTTAATTTCAAGCTCCGTTAGAAATGCCAGTGAGAAGAATGGCAGGACATCATGATAGGTACAGGGACCAAAGTGGTAAGGAACAAGTTTACATATTCTACTCATCTTGTTGTGTAGTCAAGAAAGGTGGAAAGGAAAACAGACCAGGAAGTGAATAATTTCTTAAGACAATCTCAACAGCATCACTTTTCTATACTCATAAAAGTTTTAAATGTAAATTTATATTCTGTCTTAAGGGCCTGTATACAAGGGGCTGTAGTAAGATGCTTGATATTATGGTCCTAATTGTTGATTTTTGTCATATGTATGGAAAGCTTGTAGAGAAAGTTGCTGGCATAGTGGAAAACCACCATGAGCTGTAATAATTACTGGAGCTAATTGACTGTTCCAGTTTATGTGGATGTTTGTCTAGGCCATTTATTGAGGAAATACAGAAAATGAAGATTGAAGTTGGAATTTTATTTCCACCTCTAAGAATAATTCTTAAGGATGAGTCTCAAATTTAAAAAAAAAAATAATGTTCTCTCTCTCATCTCAGTTTTGTTCGCGTCTTCTTCAGAAAGCAAGTTTTGAAAGCATTCTTCTTCATTGCTGGATAGAAAGTTGGTTGGAGGATTTTCACAAAATTGTCTTTAGAGAGAAATTAGAATGCTAAGGAGGGAGGGGGGGAAATCATATGTATAGCTTTATCTCCTCTTGCTTTTATTATGGAATTTTGAGAAAAGAGTAGAAAGCATATTTGATGGGCTCTCTCTATGACTGTAGATACTACCTACACTGTGAGCAGTGAAAAGACAGTGATGCAGAATTGTCCTTTTATGGATTTCTCATTGGCCTTCTTGCTTCGGTGACTTGAACGAGGAATAAAACAATACTCTTCTCCTGGAACAGGGTGGTTTTGAATGTGGGTGTAGAACCAGATTGGTGAGTGGTGGTGTCGGTCAAATGCCTAGTTGTGTTTAAGATTTATATGTCAACATTGTGGGTGTTTTGCCCACACACTATGGGGTAACAACCCATATTTGATTTTAATTTTTTTCCAATGGTATTGAGGGTGTGTGTCTGAGTGTTTGTGACTTAGTGATTGTCTGGGCAAAAGAGGTAGGTCATTTGGAGTTACTTGTCATTCTGATGTTGGCCAGTTTCTGTCTGCCTCCCTATGCCTTGTGAAGCACAATAGAAACAATAATTTAGAAAGCAAGTGATCAGCTTCCAAGGGCAAAATGCTAGTAGATTCCAGACTTTAAATGTATGATTTGTGGGGGTTGCCAGATATTACATTCAGAAATCCAAATTCACAAAGTACTAGGTAAGTGTCATTGTATTTATTAATCTCTCATTTTAATTTCTTGATGTATTGCTTAGTTAATACCTTTTGTACTCATAAAATTTCTATATTAGTAAATGGGAACTTATTTTGGGGTTAATTTTTAAAAATCATACTTTAATTTTTATTTCCATAAACAGTCTTTGTGTATACCTGAGTAGGGTCTCAAAGTCA
The DNA here is from genome assembly GCF_002007445.2 of Ailuropoda melanoleuca. Lineage (NCBI taxonomy): Eukaryota > Metazoa > Chordata > Mammalia > Carnivora > Ursidae > Ailuropoda > Ailuropoda melanoleuca. The sequence goes on along the minus strand of NC_048228.1, from coordinate 62,823,344 downwards.
GAGTTGATGAGACTTTCATGCTAATAACTTCCTTTATTGTTACTCTTTCTTCCAGTTTTCAGAAAATGCCAATGTTTATTTTCCATAGCTATGATTTTTTGGGTGGACTTTCAAATATCTAAAAGGTGTTTATATGCCTTTATTTGGGTCTTTATTGACATTCAGATGTATGTTACATTAATGTGGGAGCCATTTTTTTATTCTTTTAAAACTTATTACAGGGACACCTGGGTGGCTCAGTCAGTTAAGTGTCAGCCTTCGGCTCACTTCATGATCTCAGAGTCCTGGGATCGAGTCCCATGTCGGGCTCCCTGCTCCCTCTCCTCCCCACTCATGCTCTCTCTTGCTATCTCTGTCTGTCTCTCTCAAATAAATAAATAAAATCTTAAAAAAAAAACCCTTATTACAATTTTGATATAGTACTGGTCAGAAACTTAAAGTGTGTGGATTGACTTTTGTCCACAAATTGAAAGTTTCTAAAGCTTAGATTTATCGTTTCTTAGTAAAACATTGTGTGTTCATACTTCTTTTTAGCTGAAGGAGAAAAAAATTGACTGGGTCTTCCAGATTTTCTCTGGAGGGAATAAAGAAAAATTGTGTGTAAACCTTACTTTTTTAAAAAAGTTAAGCTCTATGCCCAACGTGGGGCTTGAATTCACGACCCTGAGATCAAGAGTTGCATGCTGTATTGACTGAGCCAGCCAGGCACCCCAAACCTTAGGTTTTTTTAAGGCCAGAAAAAAGTGTACATTTAGGGAGTGATCGTGTTTAAAATGCATGAGTAGAGGTTAACAATTCATAGTGGTCACTTAGAGGTGCAGAAATGAACATTCAGCTACTCGCTTGAGAGAACCTCCTTGAATCCTCTGCAGACCTGGGCTGCCCTAGGCTCATAGTCATTTAGGAATCCTTAGTTAGGGCACCTGAGTGGGGAATGGTGGGCCCTGGGGGTCCTGGGAGCACCATCTCACTGCCTTCTCCGATTAGATAGTGACACGTAACGATTTCTGATGCCTTCAAACCATCTGGATACAACAGGGGAGGGTCCTCCTTTTCATTAAACTTCATCTTCTGAATGTAACACCTGCCACCCTTTCCTCCATGATCCCCCAAACATTTTGGAGAACAGAGGAAAGAGTGCTCCCTTCCATGTTCTCCAGTCCTGTCATTTCTAAGCCAGAATCTTCTTTGTATTTTATCCATTGGCAAAGGGAGGGGAAAAAAGAATCACTTATATCATTTCACCCCAAGGTTGGAACTCCTTTCTGGAATTTGGCAGTTTGCACTCTGGTGCCTCAGTGCAGCTGCCGGGTGGAGTGGAAGAGTAATCCAGTGATCCCAGGGAGTGGAATAGCCATGTTCCTTTGGTATGGCCTTGTGACCTGGATGGTACTATGGACTAGTTAGTTCCCAAAGAAACCCACCTTCTGGGAGTTTATGGCCCCACAGTTAAGGGGCTATGTAAGACTGAGAATATTATTTACTTTTTATTTTTTTTAAAGATTTTATTTATTTATTTGACAGAGATCAAGGGAGTGCACAAGCAAGGCGAGTGGCAGGCAGAGGGAGAGGAAGAAGCAGGCTTCCTGCTGAGCAGGGAGCCCTACTCGGGGCTCGATCCCAGGACCTTTGCATCATGACCTGAGCCGAGGGCAGATGCTTAACCAAGTGAACCACCTAGGTACCCCAAGACTGAGAATTTTAGAAACATGTCCAGTTTTGTGTAGCTATTGGGTCAGTGGACGGCCTTTCCATTTCTCTCTTTAATGTCTCTATCCTGACAGGGACAATATCCTTTCTGCCTCATCCTCTTCAATCTCAGTGCTGTCCTGGAGGCATAACTTAATGTCCTTTAACTATCAAGTAATATGATTCACTTTGCAAGACGTGTGAAAATCAGTCACAGTACCATAGTAAAGATTTGTCTGTACAGGTAATTGCAAACACTGCCTTGTTATTTGCTTTAATAAGGTATAGATTATTATATTTTGACAGGCATCTGTTTGTTTAGTAGGCATCTCTGTTTTTACTTCCATCTGCTCTTTTAGTGATAGCCAGTTTAATTCCGGAGCTAAGCTTACTTACTTCATTCTTAGAGAAGCAGGGTTCTTTCTTCTGAGCCTTATCAACAGCCAAACTGACCTTTCAGTGACAAGCCTAGCTCATCAAGTTCTTTGGATTTGGTTTTGTATCTGTTTTCTTTCCTGGCTCATGGTCACAGTGAATATTCCGGTGAAGAGTTCCCTAGTCTCCCTCAATATTTTTTCCATCACTGCTTTCTACCTTCTTGTTCTCTGAATTCTTTTTATACAGACTCTAATGTTCTCATTTTTATAGTATAGCCACTCAGAGTGCTCTCCACCCCTAATCCTTGTCTGGCCAAGAATTACCATTTAGAATTTATGATGACTCATCTTGGCATTACAGGTTAGTCACTTTTGCCAAGCTTAGATTTAGTTCTCTATTGTTTCTTTTCAGCTTAAATATTACCATAAACATTAACATTTCTAAACCCAATTACAATTATCATGCTTCCCATCAGACATTAGCACAAGCCTTTCTCCTAGCTTTGTGAGGACTGTCTGAGAATCTATAGTTATCCAATTGGTTGAGATTAATGACTACTTCTTTAAAAGAAAACACCATGAGTTCATTTTAGCTATAACTAGGCAATCTTTAGAGTTTGTAATAGCAAATAAATCATTTCATTTTGAAGTGGTGGAGAGGAGAAAAATCTTTTTTTGTTGTCATTGAC
>NC_048228.1:62813651-62819679 GCF_002007445.2 Ailuropoda melanoleuca | reverse complement strand
AAAAAAAAAAAAAAAAAGAAAACCAAAACCAAAATTAAAACAAACAAAAAAACCTGATGGAAAATGATTACTCTACAAAATCCAACTCTTTTCTACTATCCCTAGAATAAAAAAAAAAAAAAAAGGTATATGAAAGTGGAATCTCATTATCTTCCTAAATTGAGATATTTAAATTCTCCTTGAAGGAGAAACAGAAGAGATATCCTACTGGGAAATCATATTTGACCTTTTTTAGATATTTAGAACTAGATTATTTTTACTAACCTGTGCTTTGGGAGTAAGTTCCATATCTACATGACCATAAAATCTTTTTATTTTAAATCTTGTTTTTTGGAGCTTAACATTAATTACAGTGCCTAGCACAGAATATGTGCTTCATTAATGCACGTTGCATGAGCGAAGGGGTGAAGCTTTGTTTTACCTTCACAAAGATGTCTGCAAAACATGACTTGAGGAATGTTTGCCTTTTCTTCTGGCAACACATTTTCCCATAAAGTGTTTCTTATCTCTAAGAATTGTATTACAATCATAATAGAAAAGAATGATTGGTTTTTTCATTCTTTCCTTAGCTGAGCCTTGGAATTTTATAACTTATGAAACGCAATGTTTTTCTTCCCAAGTTCAAATGTAGCACTTAAATGTTGATTTTTTATTCATGGATCTATCTTTGTAAAACCATTCTTTTGTCAAAAATCAAAGGTTAATAAGCTCTAATTGTTAAACACAGTCAGTAGAAGCTCTGATATGCTGATATTCTAAAGCTTTGAATACTTGAAATGGTCATCATTTGATGTTCTGTGACATCTGGCCTGCTCAGCAAGCTACTCTAAAATTTTATGTTGAAAGAAATGAGGGCTTTCTTAAATGTTTTATTTTAGATTGATTTGCAACATAGAGAAAAGTTGTAAAAATAGTACAGAGAGTTCCCACATACCCCTTAATCAGCTTCCCCTATATTATCATTTACATAACTGCTGTGGTCTGAATGTGTCCCCCGAAAATTCATATGTTGAAATTCTAATGCCCAGTATGATGGTCTTAGGAGGAAGGGGTCTTTGGGAGGTGATTAGGTTGTGAAGATGGATCCCTTGTGAATGGGTTTAGCGTTCTTATCAAAGAGACCCCACAAAGGTTCCTAGTCTCTTCTGCCCTGTGAAGACACAGTGAAAAGATGGTCATCTATGGACCAGGAAAGCTGACTAAACACCTATCCTGCAATGCCATGATCTCAGACTTTCAGCCTCCAGAGCTGTGAGAAATAAATGTCTACTGCTTATCAGTTACCCAGTCTCTGGGATTTTGGTATAGCAGCCCAAACAGACCAAGAAATTAGCATTAATACAATACCATCAGCTAAATTTCTAAGATGCAAATCGTGTTCAAATTTCACCAATTTTTCCACTAATGTACTAGGGATGTATTTAAATGTGGAGTAACTTATAGTTGGAGCTATGTATGATTGACAGTTTTTGTCATTATTTACTTTTTTTCAGAGAGTAATGACAGAAACTTGACCAGCCTCTTTTAATCCGTGATGCTCTGAGAATGGCGTTCCTTTTTTCTTTTCCTGAAGTACGTTTTTGGATGCTAACATATGAAAAAAGGAACGCTACACTAATGTAGGTCTTCCCTAAAAACAAAGTGGTATGAAGTGAAGTTTCTGATAACAGGGAAGCCTATATCATTACTATTTTAGGAAATCATTAAATATTAATGATGTTAGCATTTGTATCCCCATTTAGATGATCTTTTCCAAAGTATGATAAATTCTGTATTTCCAAGTAGTTATGGATGTAGAATCAAGTTAAATATTCTAGTTTGGTGTTTGGAACTGCAATACTATAAAAGGTGTATACTTTATCAGTCTCATGAGTTGTAATAACTGCTGTTCTTATAGTAGAAGACAGTAAGTGGTAAAATGTAAATGTTCCATACTACAACAGTACTTGAGGGAGATTGTGAATAAAAGGAAAAACAAGGGATCTAGAAGCTTGTCCTGTTATCTTCTATCCGGTAGGCTTCTGTTCCAGCCATTACATTCCTGTCCATCCTGATTGGTACATTCCTCACTCTCACCCGGTCATATTATACTCCCAGCTGTCTGCCCAGTATGCTCAGCATTTCATGTGTTTGTGTCTTTGCTTTTGTGCTTATTGAAGACTTGTTTATCTGTTTGGAAATAAGGCATAGTTATAAAATGGCCTGTGCCACGTGAGTTGTATTAATGGTGAATTTTTGAAGTATACCTTTCACATAGTAAGGCAATGCAAATAATTTCTCTGGTAGCCCTATCTAGGCATTATTGGCTTCATAATACTGTTTCAAGAAAACTTGAAATGTTGGCTAGCAGAGATTTGTTCAATTTGTATTTTGATATACTTCTTGGTTTTCAGATTAACACTAGAAATACTGCTTTTTAAAATAACTTTTTTTGGGGTGCCTGGGTGGCTTGGTTGGGCATCTGCGTTCAGCTCAGGTCATGATCCCAGGGTCCTGGAATCGAGCCTCACATCGAGCCCCACATTGGGCTCCCTGTTTGGCGGGGTGCCTGCTTCTCCCTTGCCCTCTGCCTGCTCCTCCCCCTGCTTGTGCTCTCTCTCCTATCAAATAGATGGAGAAAATCTTAAAAAAAAAAAAAAAAGATAAATAAAACAACTTTTTCTTTCAATCGTATATGGAGTAATTTTAATTTTGTAAATGTGTGAAAAAAAGCCAGGCTAACATCAAATGACTTTATAAATCAAAAACCTGAAATGTACTTAAAATATATATATATTTCAGTATCTGATCTTTCAATGTTTCTAGCTATAAGGATTTAATAATGTCTGGAAGTAGGAGTACCCTGAATTTAGGACTTGGCTTTAGCAGTTATTAGTCATGTGACGATGGCATGTTCCAGAGTCTGGTGAAAATCAGGGATGCTAAACAGTACTTATATCAATAGTGTTAATGAGATAATTTATCTAAAGCATACAGCAGAGTGTTTGGTACATAATAAGGATTTAGTATTTGTTATTATAATCTTTAAAGAAGGCATCATTTTAGAATTTAAATCACAGTATACTATGTGATAATATTTTGAGTGAGTATTAAGGATAAATCAGTAGACATATCATTGCTGGGTAATTAGAAGTTATTATTAAAACTTGTATCATTTAATTTTGTATACTTGTTATTTTCATTTAGATAAAGAAAAGATCAGTTACTTTTAAATGAATTTAGACATTATCATATATGTAAATGCTTTATCAAAATAAGGGCAAGAATAGGCAGATAATCAGGCAACCGTATGAATAAAGAAAAGTAGAGAGATGAGAATACATTAGGGGTGCTATGACAATGAGAAAGGAGGGAAGCTATACAGTGTTGACTTTAATAAATTTTCCCGTTACTGCTGTGGTAGTAAAAGTACTACCACAGAAGCATTTTTATTTTATGAGGCTCCTGGAATAAGAATATTGCTAAATCCTACAAAGAAAAAACCCCAAGTGAAATAATGCATGCAAATATGCTCAAAGAGATTTAACCAAATAGAGTTGTATCTATTTATTCTTTTCATGCAACCATAAATTCAGAGGTGAGCAGCCCAAAACGATTGTAGCGGGTTCATGATGATAGTAGGACCCGAAACTCCTGTTTCCTTCTGGTCCCTGAGCTTCATAATGTCGCTCTTGTATCATCTGTGTCCTCGTGGTCCCACCTTGGATACTTCAATTTCAGCCCCTCACATTCCAGGCATTCCTATCAGCCCTGTGAGGGAGGACAAAACGTGGTTGGGAGGGTTTGGAACCAGTACTGGGAGAGGAAAACTTTCCTAGAAAGTATTCAGCTTATCTGTCTTTCATCAGGGGTGTGTCAGGGGCCACCCCTCCCTGCAAGAATGTCTGGGGAAGTCAGGGACTTTTGAACAAGTGCTTTCCTACCCTGAACAAAATGAGGATTCTGCTACTTAGGAAAAGGGGGATGGGTGGTAAGTAACCTGTCCTGTCTATGGAAGCCCTTCACAGTTCCTGGCACACAGTGAGTTTTCCATGTCTGTAGCCTAATTCTACTGTTGTTATCATCATTAGTGTATTGGATTTGAGTTCTTTTAGATCGTTAAGTTAGTCCCAATTTGATTAGACTGAAGCAGTACTTAGTGGAACTCTCAAATATTGTATATATTACTAATGTTGCAGCCTTTCCCTATCATTTCTGAATTTGTAATGTGGGTTTTATTGCCTAAGTTATTAAGAGACTGTAATGAGAGATATTTTTTTCCCCAATCCATTTAAACCTTTTCATCCGAAGCATGTTTCTTTTATTTGAATGTTATGTTTACCAAAAATGCATATTACTGTTTATCTCAGCCACCTGTCACATGTGAGTTTTATGGTAGTACAGATTGACTTATCCATTCCAACAAAATATCGCCAGTGTACTAATTAGAAGTTTGTATCTTGACATGCCTAATAATACATGGAGGCTTATCAAACTTGCAGATCAGTCTCAAATATTTTAGTCTCAGGTAAAAGAGTACAGATAGCCTCCTGGGGAGAAGTGCTGATAAGAATGGGGCAGCTTGGGCCCAGTCAGACAGGCTTTGTCCCATGCAGGCACCAGGCCATACAGGTGTCATTGTTCTAGGCAAGGAAACTGAGGTAAAAGCCCAGTTGTGTGAAGTGGTCTGACGTAGTGAAGTTTGTTAGGTGTCTGTGAGGCGGTGGTCACAGCTGTGTACAGGCCGGGACCCAGACACGCCGCATAAGCAGTTTGTGGCAATAAAACAAAATCTGCGTGACTCCAGTGGGTGGATCGAAGCTGTTGTTCTACTTGCTGTCTTGTCTGGCAATAGGGTGGGGCAGAAACTGAAGTCCGAAGACATCCTATGATTCCAGGTGAGAGGGTTTGAAGAAGGAAGAGGCCAACAGTCCGAGTGATTCACACAGGGAAATAATTTGTGGAGGTTGTTAGGAGGGGGTTGAAACCAAACACCAAACAAACAACTAGTCTCACAGTGTGAGGCCTTTATCCTTTTCTTTCTTCAGAAATGCCACCGCCATAGTTTGCATCCATCTCCCCATCCTTCCCTCTTCCCCTGGCTATTGCAGCCTTTCCATTTAGGGCTCAGATGAGACCTTGCCTCCCCAAGTCCTTTCCCACATTTCCTTCGCAACTGCACTTCCTTGCCATGGTGACTTACCAGGACTTTTTGTAACTCCCTACTTGCTTTATTCACAAATCGTATCTGTGTTCTTTTTTTTCTTCTCTGGATCTATTGCACTACCTGGCACATGGTAAATGATAAATATAAATTAATCAAAGGCATCTGTAGCGTTAGACATCTGTGTTGTAATTTCTAGAATCGGGCTGTAGTGTATTTGAACACTTAACACTGAGGAGGTACTCATGGCTGTGCATTACTTTTACAATGCCAGAGTGAGGTCACTAGCTTGGAATAAGGAAATGAAGGAAACACTGTTTGAGAGAAGCAGTGCTAGACAGACAGATGAGGAAGATTGTAAAGATATGACCTTGTTTAAGCGCCCAGAGTCCCATTTTCCTCATCTGGAAGCAGTGGATAGGATGGTGATATCTTCCACTTGGGATTGGTGTCAGAATTCAACATGGTGATGTGGATGAAGCACCCAGAATCAGGCTTGTAATAGAGTAAGTGGTCAATTATTTTGTACACATTATTACACTATGTTATATATTCTTAATCTAGATTTAAAGAGATAGAACTTCAATTCTGTTTGCTTAGGTTTGAATTCCAGTTCCACCAGTTACTAACAGTGTTACTTTGGAAAATTGAGTTTATTCATCTTTAAATTGGGCTAGTGATAGCACTGCCTCACAGGGCTGTTACAAGGATGCAATGGCTTAAGACACGTGAAGTGCTTAGAACCATGCCTGGCTCTTAGAAAATCTGCTTTAGGGGCGCCTGGGTGGCTCAGTCATTAGGTGTCTGGGATCAAACCCTACATCGGGCTCCCTGCTCAGCAAGAATCCTGCTTCTCCCTCTCCCACTACTCCTGCTTGTGTTCCC
>NC_048228.1:62807124-62812510 GCF_002007445.2 Ailuropoda melanoleuca | reverse complement strand
AGGCTTTGTCCCATGCAGGCACCAGGCCATACAGGTGTCATTGTTCTAGGCAAGGAAACTGAGGTAAAAGCCCAGTTGTGTGAAGTGGTCTGACGTAGTGAAGTTTGTTAGGTGTCTGTGAGGCGGTGGTCACAGCTGTGTACAGGCCGGGACCCAGACACGCCGCATAAGCAGTTTGTGGCAATAAAACAAAATCTGCGTGACTCCAGTGGGTGGATCGAAGCTGTTGTTCTACTTGCTGTCTTGTCTGGCAATAGGGTGGGGCAGAAACTGAAGTCCGAAGACATCCTATGATTCCAGGTGAGAGGGTTTGAAGAAGGAAGAGGCCAACAGTCGAGTGATTCACACAGGGAAATAATTTGTGGAGGTTGTTAGGAGGGGGTTGAAACCAAACACCAAACAAACAACTAGTCTCACAGTGTGAGGCCTTTATCCTTTTCTTTCTTCAGAAATGCCACCGCCATAGTTTGCATCCATCTCCCCATCCTTCCCTCTTCCCCTGGCTATTGCAGCCTTTCCATTTAGGGCTCAGATGAGACCTTGCCTCCCCAAGTCCTTTCCCACATTTCCTTCGCAACTGCACTTCCTTGCCATGGTGACTTACCAGGACTTTTTGTAACTCCCTACTTGCTTTATTTCCACAAATCGTATCTGTGTTCTTTTTTTTCTTCTCTGGATCTATTGCACTACCTGGCACATGGTAAATGATAAATATAAATTAATCAAAGGCATCTGTAGCGTTAGACATCTGTGTTGTAATTTCTAGAATCGGGCTGTAGTGTATTTGAACACTTAACACTGAGGAGGTACTCATGGCTGTGCATTACTTTTACAATGCCAGAGTGAGGTCACTAGCTTGGAATAAGGAAATGAAGGAAACACTGTTTGAGAGAAGCAGTGCTAGACAGACAGATGAGGAAGATTGTAAAGATATGACCTTGTTTAAGCGCCCAGAGTCCCATTTTCCTCACAGAGTCCCATTTTCCTCATCTGGAAGCAGTGGATAGGATGGTGATATCTTCCACTTGGGATTGGTGTCAGAATTCAACATGGTGATGTGGATGAAGCACCCAGAATCAGGCTTGTAATAGAGTAAGTGGTCAATTATTTTGTACACATTATTACACTATGTTATATATTCTTAATCTAGATTTAAAGAGATAGAACTTCAATTCTGTTTGCTTAGGTTTGAATTCCAGTTCCACCAGTTACTAACAGTGTTACTTTGGAAAATTGAGTTTATTCATCTTTAAATTGGGCTAGTGATAGCACTGCCTCACAGGGCTGTTACAAGGATGCAATGGCTTAAGACACGTGAAGTGCTTAGAACCATGCCTGGCTCTTAGAAAATCTGCTTTAGGGGCGCCTGGGTGGCTCAGTCATTAGGTGTCTGGGATCAAGCCCTACATCGGGCTCCCTGCTCAGCAAGAATCCTGCTTCTCCCTCTCCCACTACTCCTGCTTGTGTTCCCCGTCTTGCCGTCTCTCTCTGTCAAATAAATTAATAAAGTCTTAAAAAAAAAATCTGCTTTAAGATACTCCATTATTTTTGTAGGTAAAAATAGAAAATATTATCTTAAGAGACTGGCCCTTAGCTTTCATCTGGGCGTTTAGAAGAGTATAGCCAAAGGAGGCCATACTGTGTTGTGGGACTGTCATCAGCACCATGATTACCCAAAGCTGTACTCAGTCAAGATGATTTTGTTGCCTCTGTGTCAGCTTGACTGTGGATAGGGATGATGCCTAGTACTTCTGAATGTTGCTCTATTGTAGAATTATGTGCTTGAGTATTTATTATTATAGACTTTTAAAACAGATTTACTTAGTTTATAATTACTATTAAAATGATCACAAGAAAGCCATTGTTCTGTTTACTTGAATATGTTAATGAGAATGTAGATATTCCCCAATAATATAATAATACCTTATATTGAAGGTATTAAGCTTAGTTTTTAAGTTATTCAACACATTTAAATGTTGCCATTTAAATGGTTAGGGTTTTCTCTTTTAGAGATTTTATTTGAGAGAGAGAGAGAGAGAGAGAGAGAGCGCACATGAGCGGTAGGGGGATGGCAGAGGGAGAGGGAGAAGCAGACTCCCCACTGAACAGGGGAGCCTGACGAGGGGCTCCATCCCAGGTCCTAGGATCATGACCTGAGCTGAAAGCAGAAGCTTATTGACTGAACCGCCCAGATGCCCTGAAATGATCAAGTTGTATGTAGATGCTCCCCTCCCTTTATACTCTATACTACTTTTACATGTTCCTCTTCTTTCATTCCTTTAGTTGGAAGATGTGCTAGCTGTTTTTCCCAGGCTATATTGGTAAAATAATACAATGATTTTGATGCAGACAAAATGTTACATTTATTTATCATTCAAATACTTCATTTTATAGACCATGAAGTTGATGTTGTTGAAAGGTTAAAATAACTTATCAGCGTACTCACAGAGGGACAAATACAGTAATGACGTCAGCATGAAAGCCACTGTCTCTGGCNTTATCATTCAAATACTTCATTTTATAGACCAAGAAGTTGATGTTGTTGAAAGGTTACAATAACTTATCAGCGTACTCACAGAGGGACAAATACAGTAATGACGTCAGCATGAAAGCCACTGTCTCTGGCTCAGTTGAGTCGCCTCAGAGGCAGTGATCTCTCTGTTACGGCAGGCAGGAAGCTGTTGAAACTAGAGCTCATGATCCCTGGAGAAGGATATTGGGGAGAGTTCTGAGGGTCTTCTCGACAGTATATGAGGAGATATATGAGGTTAGTTGCCATGGTGCTGACCATGGGAATGTTCCAGGGTTACAAGTCTCACTTTCATCATAGACTCCTGTAATGCTTGTTAACCAATGAATAAGAGAAAAATAGGTGACTTTAAATTATATATTCAGCAGTCAACAATTACGCACTCGAGTACCTATTCAGAACCAGGCATTGGTCTTGTTATGTGGGATCATAAATGGACAACAAAGATCCCTGTCCTCATGAAACACTTTTGTAGAGAAGAGAATATTTATATTTATGTAAATAAATATATATATAATGCATAGTGAACTTAATGAGTAAATTATATTGCCCTTGGAAAGTAATAGGTGCTATAGAAAAAAGAAGCAGAGCAGGATAAGGGCATTGGAGTGACAGATTGGGAGGAATGGAAGGCAGGTTGTCACATTAAATAGAAGGTCACAGTAGTCTTCATTGAGAAGGTGACATCTGAACAAAGACTTGAAGGATGCCAAAATATATAAGAAGGTTTAATCCAGATTTCTATACAGCTTTTAGTTGTATATAAATTAGAAAATGGAGGCGCCTGGGTGGCTCAGTTGTTTAAGCATTGGACTCTTGATTTTGGCTCAAGTCATGATCTCCGAGCTGTGAGATCGAGCCCTGTGTTGGGCTCCTTGCTGGACCTGGAGCCTGTTTAAGATTCTTTTTCTCCCTCTCCCTCTGCCCCCATCCCCTCCTGCCTTTCTCTACCTCTTTAAAAAAAAAAAAGAAAAAAAGAAAAGAAAAAGTGAATAAGNCCCTCTTTAAAAAAAAAAAGAAAAAAAGAAAAGAAAAAGTGAATAAGGAAATGAAAACTTATCACTCGCAATCTAACTTTTGGGCATTGTGACATATAATCCATAGCTATAGATATGAACCCTGCTCTATAGGTAAATAGTTGAATTTCAAGGACCTCTGTTAGGGAAAACATTTACTAATAAGGAACATGCAACTTTTACTGATAGAATGAGAATGATAGATATAAATGACCTGCTTAGGTTAAGAATTTTATCATCCCCTTTACATAATGAGAACAGTCTCTTTGAGAAGAAAAGATTTTTCCTTTTGAAAAATAAAGTTTCTTTAGTTTTTTTAATTTTGTAGTAGGTTTATTATATCTTAAAATATATTTGTATAATAGTTAAAATTTTTAAAATTACATTTCTATCAGTTTTAGTCTCCAGTTGCATACAAAAGTATTATGTTACCTAAGTGAATGCAAAGCCTTGCCTTCAAGGCTCAGCATCACGTTTAAATTTTTTCTTGACACTGGAAGTTATAGAACGTCAGAACTGTTTGCTAATAACTCTGAGCTATATAGCCACATATTCAGTATTCCCAGCCTAAGTTACATTACCACTCTGTTGTTAGTGATTTATTATTATGGTGAGCCAAAACTACTAAGTAATTCAAAAGTCCTGGTATGGCAAAGTATAAGCCCTGTTAATAGTAGTGGATGTAGATAGAAAAGCGTCTTAATTTGTGACAGAGAAGAATATTGTAATACACTTTGCTCAAAATTCTTGTTATGGTGGGAGTTGTGGTTTGGCCCATTCTGAACTGCCAAAGTGAGAATTATCTGTTGACATTTAACTGGAAAGAGAACTCTGCAGTATCAATAATTATACTCTGGTTTTAAAGCACACTGTGAATCAGGAGTGTCAACAGAGAAGTTAGCTAAAATTGGTTTCCTAAGACTGCATTAGGTGTTGGATCAATGTGGCACTGACCTGAATATTGTGCTGTATGCTGTGGCAGAAAGAGTATGAACTTCTGAATATTTGGTGTGTGTGTGTGTGTGTGTGTGTGTGTGTGTGTGTGTATTGGTGTGGTTTTGGGGGGGAGTCAGAATGAATTCTAAGGATTAAAGCTATAGAGGCAGTAGGTATGAGCCTCATCCTGGGCCTTGACACTCTGATAAGAAGTTTGGATTTTCCTGCAGTTAGCGGGTATAGAATATGGATGGAGAGCTTTCATCCTGGAAGGGAGGCCAGTTAGATACTTCTTGGAAAAAATAATAGGGGTTTAACAAAGCAGTTGCCATGGGAATGGTGAGAAAGGGTACTGTTGTATGAGGATCTAAGGAAGTAAAATATTTGGGAATTGGTGATTAAATTATAGGCAGACAATAAAGCAGAAGACAATTGACATATTGATTACTTGAGGGATAGAGAGAAGGGTGGTGTCATTTTGTGATCATAAACACTTTTAGTGGGATAGTATTGCATTCAGTATAGGACATTTCTTTCCCTTACACGTGGGTATGGGTTGGATATAAAGTTCTGAAGCTAAGGGGAGAATTTGGACTAAAGATACAGATTTTGGCATCTTTGAGTGGAGGTTGAGGTCAAGATTATGGATTAAATTACTAAGAAGAATTTAATGTATAAAGCACGGGCATAGAACATGGCCAAGGATAAAGCCATGGGTAGTTCTATCATTGCAGAATAGAAACTAGAAAAGGGAAACAAGAAGAAATGGTCAAAAGAGCCAGGAGGAGAAACAGTTCAGTTTAAAAATGGAAGCAAAGGAAGGAATGTCTCAGAAGTTCTTGTTCAAATGTACTTAGTGACTTTCCTAGAGCAGTTTTAGTGAAAGGTGGTGGTGTCTGCAAGA
>NC_048228.1:62759368-62806966 GCF_002007445.2 Ailuropoda melanoleuca | reverse complement strand
CCCTCTGCCCCCATCCCCTCCTGCCTTTCTCTACCTCTTTAAAAAAAAAAAAGAAAAAAAGAAAAGAAAAAGTGAATAAGGAAATGAAAACTTATCACTCGCAATCTAACTTTTGGGCATTGTGACATATAATCCATAGCTATAGATATGAACCCTGCTCTATAGGTAAATAGTTGAATTTCAAGGACCTCTGTTAGGGAAAACATTTACTAATAAGGAACATGCAACTTTTACTGATAGAATGAGAATGATAGATATAAATGACCTGCTTAGGTTAAGAATTTTATCATCCCCTTTACATAATGAGAACAGTCTCTTTGAGAAGAAAAGATTTTTCCTTTTGAAAAATAAAGTTTCTTTAGTTTTTTTAATTTTGTAGTAGGTTTATTATATCTTAAAATATATTTGTATAATAGTTAAAATTTTTAAAATTACATTTCTATCAGTTTTAGTCTCCAGTTGCATACAAAAGTATTATGTTACCTAAGTGAATGCAAAGCCTTGCCTTCAAGGCTCAGCATCACGTTTAAATTTTTTCTTGACACTGGAAGTTATAGAACGTCAGAACTGTTTGCTAATAACTCTGAGCTATATAGCCACATATTCAGTATTCCCAGCCTAAGTTACATTACCACTCTGTTGTTAGTGATTTATTATTATGGTGAGCCAAAACTACTAAGTAATTCAAAAGTCCTGGTATGGCAAAGTATAAGCCCTGTTAATAGTAGTGGATGTAGATAGAAAAGCGTCTTAATTTGTGACAGAGAAGAATATTGTAATACACTTTGCTCAAAATTCTTGTTATGGTGGGAGTTGTGGTTTGGCCCATTCTGAACTGCCAAAGTGAGAATTATCTGTTGACATTTAACTGGAAAGAGAACTCTGCAGTATCAATAATTATACTCTGGTTTTAAAGCACACTGTGAATCAGGAGTGTCAACAGAGAAGTTAGCTAAAATTGGTTTCCTAAGACTGCATTAGGTGTTGGATCAATGTGGCACTGACCTGAATATTGTGCTGTATGCTGTGGCAGAAAGAGTATGAACTTCTGAATATTTGGTGTGTGTGTGTGTGTGTGTGTGTGTGTGTGTGTGTGTATTGGTGTGGTTTTGGAGGGGAGTCAGAATGAATTCTAAGGATTAAAGCTATAGAGGCAGTAGGTATGAGCCTCATCCTGGGCCTTGACACTCTGATAAGAAGTTTGGATTTTCCTGCAGTTAGCGGGTATAGAATATGGATGAAGAGCTTTCATCCTGGAAGGGAGGCCAGTTAGATACTTCTTGGAAAAAATAATAGGGGTTTAACAAAGCAGTTGCCATGGGAATGGTGAGAAAGGGTACTGTTGTATGAGGATCTAAGGAAGTAAAATATTTGGGAATTGGTGATTAAATTATAGGCAGACAATAAAGCAGAAGACAATTGACATATTGATTACTTGAGGGATAGAGAGAAGGGTGGTGTCATTTTGTGTTCATAAACACTTTTAGTGGGATAGTATTGCATTCAGTATAGGACATTTCTTTCCCTTACACGTGGGTATGGGTTGGATATAAAGTTCTGAAGCTAAGGGGAGAATTTGGACTAAAGATACAGATTTTGGCATCTTTGAGTGGAGGTTGAGGTCAAGATTATGGATTAAATTACTAAGAAGAATTTAATGTATAAAGCACGGGCATAGAACATGGCCAAGGATAAAGCCATGGGTAGTTCTATCATTGCAGAATAGAAACTAGAAAAGGGAAACAAGAAGAAATGGTCAAAAGAGCCAGGAGGAGAAACAGTTCAGTTTAAAAATGGAAGCAAAGGAAGGAATGTCTCAGAAGTTCTTGTTCAAATGTACTTAGTGACTTTCCTAGAGCAGTTTTAGTGAAAGGTGGTGGTGTCTGCAAGATAATTGCAGTGGGTTAGTGATTGAGTGAGGGTTGAGTAAGAATAGACAGCAGCTTCAAATGACTTCTCCATTGGTTGGGAAAGAAAAGAGAAAATTTTGGCAGTGTCCAAAGGAGAATTATAGACATTTGTGAGGGTTGGTTTTTATTTATTTGCTGTCTTGCTCACTTGCACCATGAGGATGTAAGAGGTTAGAATGAGTTCAGAAGTCAAGAGTGAAAACGTGAGCAAAAGTAGGACTAACAACAAAACAAGGTCCCAGAAGAGATGGAGAGGGAGCCTCAGCTTGCTCCTCTGCATGTGGAGATAACCGTACCTACCTTACGGCTATAGGGAGTAAATGAGGGACTATGTCCTCATTTGTCTAGTCAAGTGCCTGGTGGCAATAGGCATGGAGGAGATGATAGGTCCGTTCAGCCTCCAAATCCTCATTCCAAAAATGTGTCTTTCTGACTTAAAGTTTGCACTCCGTAGATATGTATTAAATGAAAGTATTCAACTTTTGTTTACGGTATTGAAAAAGTGTTGAACTAGTTGATCTCTGTTTCTTAACTGGCAATCCAGGTCTATGATTTGGCTAATTTTTGAATTACTGAATCTTTTCTGGCAATGTCACTGATTGTTTAAAGCTTTACAACTACCGTGCTTATAGTTCTGAATGCGAGTGCAATGTGTTAGAGCGTATGGACCCAGTGTTGCTTACGGAATTGAGAAAAGTAGCCAAATAAAATTCCTCAGATAGTGAGATGAGCACAGAATGAATAAAGTCTAGGTGTGTAAAGCCATCTCAAAGTGGCTGAATTGCTCCCTGGCCTGAAGCTCTTTGCTAGGACTGGGTTGAAGTTTTAATAGATCTGATGAAATAATGTGTCACTTGGGAAAATTGCTGGTTAACCATGAACGTATAGAAAAGGAATTCTCACCCCCTTGCTAAGACTGTCACTTTTGTGAGATAAGAGAACTTGACTATCTATGGAGGTCTTTAAATACTTGAGTCAGTTGATTCCTCTTGTTCTGAATCCTTGTTTGACTCCGGTGAAGTCTGCCTTTAGGGAGGGAATGGACTGATGCGTGAGACCTCTAGAATCCTGATCCCCATGAAGGTTATTTCTCCTAGTAAATTAATAAGTTGACCTTCCATTTGTGTATTATCAGTCTCTGTGGGCTTGGATGTGATGATTCTGCTCTTGAGAGATTTTATCCCCCGCCCCCCCGGATGTGCAGCCTTCATCAGTGTTTCCATGCATGTGAGAGTGAATCCTCTTTAGCATGCCTCAATGAGGAGACACCCTGAAGCTTTTTCTTTGGTGAACACATCAGCCATTTTTCTACTCTGTGCATCGTGAAGATAAAAATTTACACCATTCAGGGGCGCCTGGGTGGCACAGCGGTTAAGTGTCTGCCTTCGGCTCAGGGCGTGATCCCGGCGTTGTGGGATGGAGCCCCACATCAGGCTCCTCTGCTTTGAGCCTGCTTCTTCCTCTCCCACTCCCCCTGTTTGTGTTCCCTCTCTCGCTGGCTGTCTCTATCTTTGTCAAATAAATAAATAAAATCTTTAAAAAAAAATTACACCATTCAAAGCTGTTCTTGTTCATTTTTTTGGTGTTCTATGAAAACAGTCTTTACTACATATGAATGTTATTCTATTTTATAATTTTTTAAAAGATTTAGTTTGTTTATTAGAGAGAGTGAGGGGGGTAGAGTGAGAGAGAGAGAGAGCACAAGCAAGGGGAATGGGAGACAGAGGGAGAGGGAGAAGCAGGCTCCCCACTGAGCAGTGAGCCCGACACAGGGCTCGATTCCAGGTCTCTGGGATCATGACATGAGCCAAAGGCAGACATTTAACTGACTGAGACACCCACGTGCCCCTATGAATGTAATTCCAATAAAGATTTTTAGGGGTTATACATATGAAACAGTTTTTATCAGCATCTATCAATATTACGATAACAAACTATTTTTAGTGCTTTTTAATCTTTGTTAGTAGAGGTTAGTATAAGATATATAGGTTCATGTTGTCTGTCTTATTAAGTTTAAGAAAAACATGATAAATTCTAGTAATAATTCCTTTGGATTACAATTGTCACATGAAGTTGCTATGGAAAAAGTATTATTTATTTCATAATTCAATAAAGTGAGTTAGAGCTAAGTTTCCTTAGGGTGGTATATATCAAAACTCTTTGTCTGCCTGATGAAATCATTATTGTAAATCTGTCCAGGACTGTGTTCTTCCTATCTTTTAGATAAACAAGACTATGAATTTGACTTTCTATTTCAGATATTATGACATTAATGTCTTTTGCTCTACATGTGAATTTACATATAAATCTTTACTCATTTATTTTTCAAAATGAAAAAGAAACTTTACTCGTTAACAGTTGTGTTCCAAGTTTATAATTTTATATTTATTTTATTGTGTTGATGACTTAGCAAGAAATAACTTAAGTTTATTTTCCTTAAAGTGTTTTCTCTTAATTCATGAACCATAANTGTTTTCTCTTAATGCAATGAACCATAAGATTCTGAAAATATTGGGAGTCTTTCCATTTTCCAAGTATGTATTCATTTGGGGTGCTGGAAATTTTATGTATATTAATCTCTTCAAGTTTAGGAAATTGAAAGCATTTCTTAAAATGTTTTGTATATCTTGCCATCTCTTATTTATACATATATCACAAGTTTTAGTTCTGTGGGATGGTCTATTTAAATATTCTTTGGCTGACTGAGCTTGGTTAGCTGCATTTTGCTCTGCTGAAAGAGAGAAGGTTCCCAATAGTCTCCATCCTTTACACAGGGAAGAACACCTAATGAGATGGAAGGGATCACCACTCAGAAAATCCAGGTTTTTTGTGTATGACAACTTCATGAGTGAAGCTGAGAAACATGCTGTTTTTTTTTTTTTTTAACCTGAAGTATAACCTCAGTCAGCCCTTTAGATGTTTTGAATATTGATAAAGATCGTAAAAAAGACCCTTAGGTTACCTTGAAAAAAAAAAAAAACAGCTGTAAAGTAATTAATGCAGCTGAGCTTTTCTGCAGTTATTAGTATTCTTAAAATATCTCACTAAGTTGCATTAGCTTTTTGAAAACTCTGCAACATCTATTTTAAAAATCTGGTCAGTAATCATATCTCTAGTGCATTAAATGTAAAACAGGATCTCTTTAAGAGCCGGATAATATTGTGATATTGCATATAAAAACAATTGCATGGTGAAATGGTTAGGGTGAAATAAGAAAACACAATGAAATACATTTCTGAGTAACTTTTGTAACAACGTGAATCTGTTGTTGAGAGGTGTATTTATGGACACCAGCTCTTTTGCACTCCTGAGTTTGTGCTGAAGGCCTACAACTTTCTCCTTTCAGCTGATTGATTTTGAATTTTTCAAACTGATTAATGTTTTCATTTGAATGGTAATGCTGACTTTGCAGAAGATGTGATCTTTTAATTAGCAGATGCTGAGATTAGCATTAGGGCTGAACAGTAATTAGCATTTGTTCTTATAGTACCAGAGTACAGGCCGAGTGCTGGAGCTATGTTTTCTTTACGTTGCCTCTTTAGATCTTCTTTATGAGAGAGGCTACAAATTATTAATATACTCAATCACTATGTCACCGAAAACATTTCAACAATTTGAAGACTCACTCAAGAGCAAAATATTTCCAATTCCTTTATACTCTCTGTGTATACTTAGGATTGTTTTCAGGGTTTATCTAAATGTTTTATAGCAAAATTTAAACACTATTTAGTTGAAAGGGTAAATTCTTACTTATATTGTATGTATGTACATACACACATGTATAGTTATCTGTAAAAGTCATGAGTCTTGGTTTCCAGATTCTGCTTATTTCAGTAACACCCGTTCTGTTTTCGAAGCTATTTTAAGAATCAACTTAAAATCAATGAGCCCCAACTAGAGACATAGAGTTGAAGGGGTTAAGGATTAGAGTTTGGGTTCAGGCAACCTAGATTCAAATCCTTTCTATGCCACTTCTTCGGGCATATTATTAGACATTTCATTTCTCAGTGTCCTTATCTATCATATGAGGATTAAAATAGAATTATCATGAAGATTAATACTGGTATTTTATATAAAGCACATAGAGTATGTTAATAATGAGTATCACTGTTTTTAAAAACCTACTATGTATATTAAGTAGTATTCATTCTCATTATGACCTACATTTAAAAATATAGAACAATGATTTACTTCAGCTTAGTTAAGCTTAGCAAAGAAAATAATTAAAGACCTATAGAGTAACTAAATCCCCTTAAAATAAATAGTTGCCTTATTCCAGACAGGCAGGCTTTTTGTATTATCTGTGAGCGGCATGCCTGCCTCCACCTCCTCTCTAGAAAGCCCTGTCCTGTTGTCTCTATCTGTTGTAGCTCTTCTTTGTTTAGGAATTCTTATGGACAAATTGAGGCATCCTTTTTACAACCTCTGCCAAGGAGTGTCTTTTTTGTTGTTGCTGTCGTTCTAGTTTTTTTGATATAAATGGTTTCCACAGCAAATGGTAGGGGGAAAAAGTGAAAGCATGAATGATGAAATATTCATATAAATTCAAGGGAGATTGTCCGCATGTACACTCTTGGGCTACATTTTTAGGTTGAAGTTAAAGAGTGGGGTGATATTTTAAAGGGATGTAAACATGTGGCTGACTGTTAATACGTATCAATCTTCAACATGATGAGACTTTAGCCAGTAGCATTTGAAGAGAAAATTATTGCTGATTCCTAGTGCTCAGAGAAACACAGTCCTATACAGATTCTTTCTTTTTTTTTTAACTAGTGGTGGCATTTAAAATAGCCCTACAGTAAGTGCATTTACATTTGTTACTATGGATGTTACTCTCTCCCAGGAGACATCAAACAGAACACTTAAACTCTGAGTGAGCAGAATAATTGATGGTCTGTATCTCTATCCCCACTGTTTGCTGCCTACCCACTTAAATACAAACATAGAGAAAGAGTAACAAGTCAAAGTAGATTTACAGGGGGAAAAAACGCAAAAAGA
The DNA here is from genome assembly GCF_002007445.2 of Ailuropoda melanoleuca. Classification (NCBI taxonomy): domain Eukaryota; kingdom Metazoa; phylum Chordata; class Mammalia; order Carnivora; family Ursidae; genus Ailuropoda; species Ailuropoda melanoleuca. The sequence continues at coordinate 62,800,058 of NC_048228.1, read as the reverse complement.
AGCAGCAGCAGCAGAAGCAAGATGTAATACTTTATTTCTATGAGAGTTTAAGTGGTGCTAGAATGTAATGAAATTTTAACTTGAAAAAGTAGGATTTTCTTTCAGGGTATCGCTTCTATTGAAGATAGGTAAAACTAAATAGGACATTGAAGTAGGAGAGTTGTTACTTTAGAATTAGAAAATACGTAAGAAATATAGTCTTAAGAACTGGCAGTTTTAAGTGCATAAACTGATGTCTGTTTCCTTTCTTAACGTTTTTAGCTATCAGAAGATAGCAAGGGCGGCCGTTGAATATTTGGCAACTGCTTTAGTTTTAGTTTTCAGACCTAATGAATTTGGGTGTCTCCGCAACTGATCTTCCAAGATTTCCTTTTCTTATCTCCAAGATTTCTTTTACACTGTTCCACAAGTGTAATATAAAGAAAAGTTCATCTTTCTTTCTTTCCTTCTTTCTTTCCTCCCTCCCCCCTCTCTCCCTTTCTTTTTTCTTTTTTCTTTCTTTCTTTCTTCCTTTCTTTCTTTCACAGATTTTATTTATTTGTCAGAGAAAGCACAAGCAGGGCAGGGCGGGGGGCAGGCAGAGGGAGAAGCAGTCTCCCCACTGAGCAAGGAGCCCGATGTGGGACTCGATCCCAGGACCCTGGGATCATGACCTGAGCTGAAGGCAGACACCTAACCAAGTGAGCCACCCAAGTGTCCCAAAAAGTTCATCTTTCTTTCTTTCTTTCTTTCTTTCCTTCCTTCCTTCCTTCCTTCCTTTTCCTTCCTTCCTTCCTTCCTTTCCTTCCTTCAAGATTTTATTTATTTATTTAACAGAGAGAGACGGTGAGAGAGGGAACACAAGCAAGGGGAGTGTGAGAGGGAGAAGCAGGCTTCCCGCCAAGCAGGGAGCCCAATGTGGGACTCGATCTCAGGACCCTGGGATCGTGACCTGAGCTGAAGGCAGATGCTTAGCGGCTGAGCCACCCAGGAGCCCCAAAAGTTCATCTTTCAAATAGAGTTTACCTGAACATATTTAAAACAGATGTAAAGGTCTTTATTCTTTTAGTGCTGAAAGAAAATTTTGTTGAATGGGTGGCAGTTTTCTATGTTTACTATGTATCTTATTAGCAAATTTTAAGAAAGTTCAGTAGATCTGTGGAGCTGTATACAAATATTTTGATCGGGATATAGTCCTGAGCTGCCAGCAGCATTTCCATAAATGCTCATTTCTTCTTAATGTATGCCAAAAGATGTATTTTTTTGTTCATGCATTTACTTGTTTAATGTAAGTTTCATGAGAGATAAATCTAATTTATCTTGTTCATTACAGCTTTATGCATAGTATCTGCTTGACAAATATTTGAATTAGTGAAAGGTTTTGTTGAAACTAACGACAGGTATGATTTTAGTGGATAATATATATATGCATAATATGTAATATTGAAGACAACTATTTGGTCTTTATGTTCATAATTTCATTTAAATCATACAAATTCAGTTGTGTTATACTGTATTTAAATGAAAAAAAAAACTGTATCTTTAGACACACACGTCCATACCAATCATATATGGTAAAGTTTATAGTGAGAGTGTAAATCTTTGATAATTTCTAGGAATAGCCTGATAAATTATTAATGGAGCAAATATAGCTTGTGTTGGGCCTTAAAGGATAGAAATAATTTAGGGATGAGATGTGTGAAGAGATAGGCTGGTTTGATAAAGATGACAAAGACATTTATGACAGTTTTATAAATGTTTAGGGTAAAGGTTTTGGAAGAGGCTGTGTGGTTTAAAATAGATTCCAGAAGATCGTGAATGACAGATGTAGCATTAGTACTTCATCTGGAAATTGGACATCAGGTAGATTTCTTAAATTAGGCATCAATATATTAAAACTACTTTTATCAATACCTATTTTAGCCAGATTAACCAAGCCACACAAGTGGCTTGGAAATACTTTTGAAGGAGATTGCTTTTCTTATTTTTAGGAAGGGTATTATAAAGAAAAATATGTTTAATTGTGTTTTTCATATTTGATTTTCATAAAATTTGTAAGTTACTTATAAACAGAATCTGTAGATTTTACCTTACTGTCTTGTCTTGTATCCCTGTTCATTTTTAACCTAGACCTTTCTGAGATTTTAATAAGCATCAACATATTTACCACATGGTTGCAGCATAATGTATAGACTATTTAAAATTGTGAGCACAAAATTACAAATTATATATACCATTTACTCTTAGTATAGTGTGAATTTTTTATTCTCTTATTTTGCTTAGCAGTGTACTATTAGAGAGAAATAGGTTTTATAGTTCATAATATATCTAAATAGTACAATTTTTATATTTGTTATGGTAGGTGGCATGATTTGGATATCTGAATATATTGGCTCATGTAACTCCTTGCTCATCTCTCTCACCTCACCCCCACATTTCTTGAGCAACATTCAGTTATGATTTTATTTGCTTGATTACCTGTTTAATATCTAACTCTCTGCACAATTATAACCTCAGTGAGGATGAGGGTTGTGTCTCTTAATGTTGCGCTGCTATACATCCAGTCCTTGGAGAGGACCAGGCATGTAGTTGGTGTTCAGTGAATACTTGTTAAATGAAGTGAATGACTGTTCTCCAGACTGATGGAGTTTTGCTTCAGTGTTTTTTGAACACATAGGATTGTTAATTGCCAGAAGGAAGGCTGTGCATAGCTATGAGAGTGCCTGTGCAATTTTCCTTCCTTTATTCTGTTATCTCATACATTGATTTATATGTGAAACAAAGGGCATTTGCATTATTTTAAACATTAAATCTCTTATCTATATGTAAGCATAAAATTAGGATTAAGGTAAAATCCCAAGAAAAAACAGGACCTGGGCTTATCAGTAAGGAGCTTTCCAATGAAACAGTTGCATGCATTTTTCATGAACATTAGAACTAGCAGTGCAGAAAATACATAGAAATTCCCAGTGCACAAGTTATCATTGCCTGAAGGCTGTTGGCTAACAGTTTCCCCTGAACTGTTTAGGAATGTACGCTTATTTGTTGGGTAAATATAATGTATGTGATGATTTCATTTTTGCAGACTGTCATTCTCTTCATACTTCATAAACACATTGTTTAATTTTAATATTTTAACATTAAGGAATATATGACTTTTGGAATTATTTAACAGGCAATTATCAAGCAGCTCTGTGCAAGGCATTATTTAAAGGACCTACCAATAATGAATTGTCTTGGGGTTTAAGGAGTTTATTTGTAAGCTAGTGAGGAAATGGGGCAAGTGCTATAACCAAACTACAAGGTGCCGTGAGAACATTGAGGAGAAGCATGTAATTTCAACAAGGGAACCAGTTAAGTGTTCACTGAAATAGATGATATAAGATATGAACATTTAAAGATAGGCATAATTTCAGAGAGTGAAGGTAAAAACACCATGACCCCACTGTGTGTTTGGTGTAGGAGTTGAATTTCAAACCAAGTGGGAAATAAACATAAGCATCAGGTGGAGATCCATCTATTTACCTTATTATTGGTAGATCTCAATTAGAAACCATAGTCTGGACCTGCACCAAATGGTTTTCCAAATACTTTTCTCCTAGAGTTAAACTTGTCTACACCTACAGAGAAAAGAGACCCAGATCATGGACAGATGGTGAGTTTTTACACCTTTCTGTTGCTAAATTGGAGAAAGTAGATGCATTGACAGACTCTTGAGTTCCGCCCTATTGTGTCATTTCTGCTTCTCCCATAAGCAGCAGTGACTAAGGAATGAAGAGATTGTCTAATATGTTTTTCTCTTGGGAGTAGATGTTTCTGCATGAGAGAGCATCGGGGTTCCTCCTAACAGTATGTGTCTTAGTAGAAACTGGCATACACTTTAAATGATTCATACTTATAATATTTAAATAAGGTCTTTTTAGTTCTAATATTGGCTTTTGTTAAAGACATCATTTAGTTTTGAAGGAAAAGTATTAAATTTCCATTCTAGTTCCTCTTCTTTCAAGGATCTTAAAAGGGAAATCATATTTGTATTAGTAGAAATCTTTGCAAATAATATTAAAAGGCTATTATGTCTGATTTGTGAATGAAACCCAAGGTTGATTTTAATACCATCATCATAAAATAAGTTAAAGGACATTATTTCACTGTGCAATCTAATAAAGCTAACCACACTATTAAGATTGATTTAAATTCAATTTTACTTTACTGCTAAAATATTTTAATGAAATACTAGTCTTGGACTTTTTTTCCTGTAGTGAAGGTAAATTCGTATTGGCAAATTTAAGTATAGTTCATTGATAGAATGCAAAGGTTAGGATTGTTTGTTGCTATCCAGATCTACCTAACTTTCCCAGTCTGTCATATTTTATAGAGCAAATATTTGTGGGTTATGGACTTCAGTGTGAGACCTTTGGCTGTGAAAGTTTATTAGCTGACTCCAGTTACACTGATTTATGCGGTAGTAAATATGATGAAAGGGGAAGGGTTCCGTGTTACTGATCAGCAAACAGATTGAGCATTAGACTTGTATCAGGTCATCCTCTCTCTGGGGGAATGTTTTCCTTATAAAAATGTTTTCTTGATATAAATGCTCATTTGATAGAATAGAAATAAAAGTCCCTTAAATAGTATTATGGAAGAGTTGCAGAACCTGTTTTTCTTCGTGAGGCCTAAATAACTATACAGGTAAGAAATACATATAAAACTCATGTTTCTCTTTCTCTTTTTAAATAGATATATGCATATGTAAGTATATGAATGGTGTATTTTCTTATATTATGTGAGTTTAAATCTCTAACAGTGAGAAAATAAAATAGCATTTAATCTTTTAGGGTTATTGTGCAGTAACAAAATAAACTCATAAAATAGAGCCAAATAAAACCCATTCTTGGTTTTCTTGCTATGGAACGGATGTATCCTGAGTCGATAACTGGAAACACACAGATGGAATCAGCCTCCGTAAAAAACACAGTCTGGAACTTGGTAGAATGTATGGACTATGATGGACATAGAGTGATACTAGGAATATTGTACGGTGGCTGGAGAAGTGGCAGACAGATTAATCTTCACCTAAACCTTTGCACTTAACACTGTGGTATGGTTTTGCTGGATGACTCTTTTATTTCCACCACTCATCTTTGCTTATTATGCCATATACTCAGTGTTCTCTCTTTTTTTTAAATAAAAGATCTGCGTAGAGAGAAGTGAACGGTTTAGTAAAAGAGGGTACTGTCCATAATTCCCTTCCTACCCCCCTGCTTTTCCCAGATACTGGTGTGAATTGAGCTGTAGACCAGAAAGTGGGTTAGGGCAGAGACAGCATCCTGGACATTCTTTCCTTCTCATCCTCTTCTGTCTGAAGCACATTCAATTTTTCTGTCCTTACTTATGCTTTCCTTGCCAGACTGTCAAGGACAGCTGAAGAATAATCAGATAGACTTGTGGATCAGTGCTATTACACATGTAAGGTTTTTAGCCTCAGCAGAAGCTTGACTACTGCTTAGCAAATCCTTTCACTGTCTCCCAGTCAGCTCCCTCTCCCATCTATCATGCTCTTGTATTTGCATGTGCTATTCTTTTCAGAAATACCTTTGTAAAAAGTTCCTTTTCAGATAAACCTTAATCATCCTTCCAGACCAGCTGGAATGTTAGCTCAGTTTATGAAGCCCATCTTCTTCCTGCCACTTCTTCCTGCCCATCTTTCCATGTCTAGTTGCCAGCAGAGCGAGTTTCTTTCTTTTTGTTCACTTTTCAGCATATCACAAGTAGTGTTGTTGTTAGTGTTTATACCTTTCTCTCCCACATGCATTTAATAGAGGCCGCGTCCACGCCTCATTAATTGTTGTCAACCATGTGCCACATACTGGGCTAGACGTCATGTAGGTTTTCTAGGTAAATAAATGCCTGAGAACTTGTGATCAGTCTCAAAATGCAGTCTGTTGGAGAAGCCAGAATCATTAGCATCTTCCTGTTGATAATTACATTTTAATTAATTTTTATATTTTATTTATTTATTTATTTTAGAGAGAGAGTACGTGAACAGGAGGAGGGCAGAGGGAGAGGGAGAGAGAATCTCAAGCAGACCCCATGCTGAGCATGGAGCCCTAGGAGGTTGATCCTGTGGCCCTGGAGATCGCAGCCCCAAGATCAGGACCCTACCCAAAATCAAGTTGTGTGCTCAACCGACTGAGCCACCTAGTTGGTTTAGTATATGTAATATAATAAATATATTAAAATATATTGAATATTTTTAAATATAATCTTAAATTTATATTTAAAATAAATCATACTTTATTTTAAATGCATCACTATGGGGGGCTTCTGGGGCTCAGTCAGTTAAGCATCTGCCTTCGGCTCAGGTCACAATCCCAGGACCCTGGGATTGAATCCCTCATCCAGCTTCTTGCTCAGCAGGGAGCCTGCTTCTCCTTCTGCCTGTCATTCCCTCTGCTTGTGCTCTCTTTCTCTGTTGAATAAATAAATAAATAAAAATCTTTTAAAAAAATAAATGCGTCGCTACATAGTAATAGCATTAAATGGTAAACAGATGGAAGGGTGAGAAAATAGTTCAAAAGATAATCTAGTTTTCCTACATTCAGATAGGGCGATAAAATACCTTCAGGCAGATATCGGTCTGTTTTGGTTTGGTTTGTTTGTTTATTATTTTAGAGCAGGCAGGCACCAATGTATGTGCCAGTCGGGGAGGGACAGAGGAAGAGGGAGAGAGGGAGGGGAAGCAGAATCCCTGCTCAGCTCGAGCCCAAAGCGGGGCTTCTTTTTTCCATCTGGGGATCACAATCTGAGCCACAACCGAGTCCCACACTTAACACACTGAGCCCCCTAGCCCCCCCCTTATTTTTTGTGAGCAGTTTCTCGGGTTCTAGGCTCCCATAATTTCTGTGAGTAGTTCCTGCCACAATGTGTAGATATGCTACCACATGTATTAGCTTTCTCTGGTTCTTTTTTTTTTTTTTTTTTCAATTTTACTTAATTAACATGCATCTCTGTGATTCTTCTCCACCCTCATTACCTCTTCTCTTTGCTACTCTGTTGCCTTCTAACCAAGGCTCTCTTCTACATAAAATCTACAACTCTTTTCAGATCTCATTTTCCTTAGCCACCTGCCAGCTGTTGAAGCAACAGCTGATTTTTGTTACATAGTGAAAGGGTGGGGCCATTGGTTCACAGCTGCCAAGCTTCTGGTTCTTTTCCCTCACCACCTTGAAAACCCAAGTCCCTTATTACATAAAGTAGCCCAGCTGCTATCTATCTTGTAACAGGTGATCAGGGAAGAGTTTTCTGTAAGATGATTAATAGTGGGACTAGTCTGGGGGAAATTAGATGGTGCCTGACAGAACTTATGTCAAGCATAAGTGAGTTTAGTCACTGCTATATTGCTGCACATTGGGACTCTTAAAGGGTATTATTTTATGAAAAAGTTTGCAACCCTTCAGGACCTGATTATTTGCATATGCTCAAAGTTGTTTCGTTTTGTCATACACTTAAATATGTATGTAGGTTGGAACTTAACGATGTTGGCTTTGAAGATGTCCTGGTCTGATGCAAATTTTTCTTGTTCTTATGTGTCTTATTTTTTTCATGTTATTATTTTAATTTTGTTTTGTCCAGAACAAATGAAGATTCACTACACTCAAAATAATAGATTTATGCTAATAGTCCTTTCCTGTATCACATTTTAGCCAAAATAAGGTTTTAATTATTTTTTAATTTTAAATTTGTTGTTTACTTACTTATATTTGGTAATGGATCAGAATTGGGTTGAGTGCTTTTGGCTGGGATTACCTGTTGTGTGGTATCAAATTTTATCATGTTCTTATAGGAAAGATACTCAAGACAAATTCAGTGCTGCTACTAATAGGTTATCTTTCATGCCAGTACCGTATATGATAATATAACAATGTGAGATTGAGATTTTTTTTTAAATAAGTAATTTTCTACTATGTGGTTTAGTTTCAGAAGTCTTTATTATGAGCATGTCGCCTTTTAAAGCATGATGAAAAGTAATCACTTCTAGTCACTTAAATTTATTTAGCTAATAATTTAACATATATTTATTGAGTTCTGAATATATTAACATATATTTATTTACTGAGCTACATCCTGGGGATAGAGAGGTGAATATAACACACAAAGAGCCTTCACTGTAGTCTATTTCAATTCAGGGGTACTTTTATAAGTAGAAATCTTGCTTATACTCTCTTTCCTATAGGTAGACCGAAATGTATATGCCAATTTGTGTGCTGTAAACTCTATAAAATGTTTAGCTCTTTTCTGACAGTTCATGGGCATTCACTTCTTTATAACACAAATCGTAAAACTAGGGTAGGTTTTAAAATACCTTATCTGCAGTTTGTGATGGGAGTTAAAAATATTTCAAAGGGCTTATTTTCCACCATAGTTCCCAACTATTGCCATAATTCATAGTTGTCTGTTTCCCTGCCTCAGAATGGCATTTAAGTATTGACTCTTTTCTGGCAAATTTCAGTCAGTTGCAGGTGCTTCTAGTTGAATAACAGAATAGTAATTCTGCTATCATTTACATTCTGTAGAGTTTTATATTTTAATATATTTTCTCATTAAAAATCTGATTGTATCCTCCCAACTTCCCTGCAATTTTGTACATAATAAAATAATACTCAAAAATGTCAATAATAATAATAATAATAATAGCTGTCATTTATAGATCAGGAATAAATGTTTGTCAGGAGCAAAATCAGCAACTATGGATTATAGTGACCATGGAAGTTATACGTTATTATTTTCACAGTTAAGAAAATTGAAGTCCAGGCATGAAAAATGCCTTTCCTATATTGCCTGGCTCCTCAAGATTTGAACCCAGATCTGCCTGTAAAACTTCCGTGGCATGTCTTTTTGCCATAGCATTGTGTCGTCCCTCTTGAATGAATTAACCGATATCAATTAGCCAGTTATTACCACTGCTGTAATATCCAGATCTTGCGGAACATAAACCAGTGCATCATTCACTGACTCATGATTCATTTGAAAATTATGTATTGTGTGCTGACTCTGTTCCATGATTGTTTTCTTGCTCACACAGTTAATAACAAAGAAACTGATTTGATATTGTTTATTAGTAATGCCTTAAGAAACATGAAACAATTCACAACAAAGTTAGTTTGATTTATGTTTTTCTATTTACTCCAGACATCCCCCCACCACAAGGAGAATATAGGGACTTAGTTTGAATGCCATTTAAAGTTTTGAAGGGGCAAACTGCCATACGTGTGAAAGGCAGTGTTGGCTCACTGAATCGAAACATTCTCATTTACTTGTCTTTGCTTCTTTAGCAGTTAGAGTAAATGCTACTGTAGAGTAAATTTTTTTTGTCATTCTTGTAGATTCTCAGATTATCTTCTAAAGCAGACCCATGGTGAGTTGTTGAAGTGCGTCATTTCAGTAAGTTACATATGACTAGACTTGCTCTAAATTGAAAAGTTAAATTAAATTACTGTTCATGTAACATTTCTTTCCAAGTATTGAGTTTGATTTCCATTACTTACTAAGCAGCTCATCAGTGATTTTATTTCTACTGTCTTAGTCCATTTATTGTTTATTTAAAGTCCTTTAGAAAACACATTTCACTGCTATTTTATAATGAGTTTACTACACAGCAAATACTGGGTTAATATTGAAGTATTGATTTTTTTATCTTTCAGTATAATTTAATATGCAGTAAAACCTAATCTGACATTATTTGTTTGTGAGTTGATGACAGATGTGCTGAAATGGTTAATAGCTAGAGCGTCTAAAATTAGCTATCTTATATTTGTCTAAAATACTCTCTTTTCTTTGAGACACTAACAATTTTTCTTTTACCAGCACATCTAATCAATTTCAAAGTGAAGAAAAATAAACCCTGAGCCAGTTTTGAAAATTATTCCTCCTTGAAGTGTTCTGAGTGCTGGAATTTATTTTACAGTTCCAGCTAAGCAGCCTTCTAGACTGAAAAGCAGGGAATGAATAGTGTCTAAATCTGCTTTAGGAGAGAGCTTGTTTATCGAGCTACACCTCATTTTCCTTTATCTGTCACTGTGTAAATAATAGGTAGAATTTCTTGGTTGGTTGTATTCTACGTGCATGGCATAAAGCTTAGAGTCGGCTAACTGTAGCATTTCTGATTCTTCCTTAAGCTGTCTTTTTCTTGCTAAGCTCCTTTCCCCGTCCCACCTCCCTGCCTGCAATATGAGCCAAACAGAATTACGCAGTTTAGACAATGATGGTCTTCAGCGTCTATCTTTAAATTTGTACATTCGGTCTTGAAGTATAAGTCCTTTGCAAGATGAGATAGAAATTACAGTAAAGTAGACTATTAGGTATACATTTATTTTTTTTTTAAAGGAGTTTTCTACAGTTTGGCAACATTTTTCTATAAAGGTAATATATTAGTAAGGATTAGCTGTGTCTCGCAGCATGTATCAAAACATCCAACACATTAGGAAGTTTATTTCTCTGTATTGGAGAAGAAGTTTATCAGTAGGCAGTGCATGGCTCTATGTTGTCTTCGGAGAGCAAGACTCCTGCCTCCTTCAATATTTTGGCTTTGGCTTTCATTCTCAGGATCACCGCATGTTACAAGGTGGCTTCTGGAGCCCTAGCTATCTCATCTACATTCCATGTTGCAGGAACGAGGGAAGCCAAACAGGGAGGACAAAAGGAAAGCATTTTCCCCCGAATCTGCAGACTTCCAGGGATTTCCATACAGCACTTACATATATCGTTAGCCTGAACTTGATAACATGGCTACGCATAGCTGACAGAGTAGTTGGGAAGCCTAGTCTTTAACGGGGTGCATTGCCCATTAAATAAAATAAAGAAAAAAGTAGAAAATGGATATTATGTGCAGCTATACATGATGCAGCATCATATATGTGATGGTTACCTCTCCAATTTTCAGTTTCCTCATCTGTAAACAAGAAAAAGTGACTTTTCCCTGGTGTTTGTATGAGGGTTAAAGGGGATATTGCATAAATGATACTTTGTCCTGGAACACAGTAAATATCACCATGGTTGCTTTTCTCATTCTCATTTCCCTTATCATTATTGTAACATTAAAGCAGTAGGAAGTCTCGAGGCTTTATGGACATTTATGATAGGATGATCCACATTAACTTGTGAATTATTTCGCTTTCGAGACTAATATGTGCTTTGTTTGCAATTGGTGTCTCCTTGTGTTGTCTCTCTTCTATATATAATGCCTAATATAACATGGGCACTTCTGTCTTCATGCTCTGTGTATATGAGAACTGGGGTTTAGTCTCTCTTTGAAGTGCAAAAGGATTAGCCACAGCAGTGATTATTCTGAAATTTTGGGAACTACTGAGTTCACCGAACAATCAGTCAACCTAACAAAGAGCAGAAACTCTTTAGTAAAGGGCACTGTGTGGGGGTCAGAAAAGCACAGCCTTGGACAAGTCACCTGGCTGTTCTCCTTTTCAAAGAAAGGATTGGATTGGCTGATCTCTGAGATCCTCCTTACTTTTTAAATAATACGGTGAGAATTTTATTCTCTTTAGACCTTTAAAGGTCAATTAGGTTCTTGTGGTGTTTGCTACCTTTTACATGGAGATGGATAGTGAGGGCCTTAGCTGGTGGGCTTTAAGGAACCCTTACAATTTTACACTGATGACTTTTGCAGCCTGAGATGCTAACTTCTTTGTTTTCCTCTCTTGAATTCTAAGAATTTTAGATTATTCAAATTTGAGCTACTCCAAGTAAATACTCAGAATGAAATAGTTTAGTGATACTTACATTAATACTTTTTGTTGTTACTGTTGTAAAATGACTGAGATTATACATTATGTCCTTTACATTAATGCATTTTTGATATGAACTTTTGTGAACGGAATAGTCCTTTTTTTCCCTCTCAAATGAGCAGTGCTTCATTAATAACTGAGCTCTCCCAAATAACTCCAGGTAAATACTTGTTCTGGTATTTGTTAGTTCTGGGTCTGGGGATAAGTAATTATCCCCTCAAAGACATATTTATTATCCTTGTTTTATAGGTCTATGGGGGGGGTTGTGCTACTGTTTGAACTACTATTTGTACTACTACTTTTACTATTCTGGAAATAGGCTTAGATAGCCAGCTAATTTAACTAGCATAAGGCCCATTTATCTATTGCTACATAACAAGCTACCCCAAATCTAAATGTCATAAAGCAACAACCGTTTTATTATGGTCACAAATTTTGTGGTCAGAATTCTGACAGGGCACACAGTTGACAGCGTTATCTCTGCTTCACAGTTGTCTGAGGCCTCAGTGGGGAAGATTCTGAGGCTGTGGTGTCTCAGGTCTGAGGCCTGGATCATCTGGAGGCTCCTTCACTCACAAGGCTGCTTTCTGGGCTGTGTTGACTTGAAGGCTGTGTCCAGCTGGACTGTTGACTAGAGAACCTATACATGGCCTCTCCATGTGGCTTGGACTTCTCCCAGCGTGACAGCTGTGTTTGGCGGGGGAACATTCAGAGATGGAGTGTTCCCAGCAACCAGGGGGAAGCTGCGTGGCATTTTATGACCTCCCTTCAGAAGGCACATAGCGTCACTCCTGCCACATTCTATTAGTTGAAGTACTCACAAGCCCTCCCAGATTCCAGGGGAGGGGACATAATCCTTATGTGTCATTGGAAGGAGTGTCGGAGAACCCCGGGCATCTCCAGTGCCTTACTGCTCCTCTTAGAAGAATGAAAGGTGATAAGGAATAAACGTGATTTTGTTTGAAAATAGTTTTTCTGTAAATTATTCTCAAAAGTATTGTAACTCTAATCTGTCACCCTCTAATAAGCAGGTAAACGTTTCATCAAAGGCCTAAAATCACTGTAAATGTAATCTTAGCTTTTAATCCTGCTAATCTTGGACCTTTACACTCTCAACACAAGGATAAATATTACTTTTAAAAACTTTAAAAGTCATTGTAGTTCTCAGGCAGACATACATTTCTTTTCTTATATAGAAGTTTTTCTAAGGTTCTTATGAAGATTGAATTGCCTGGTAGTAAAACACTTAGAACAAGTACCAAGTGTACCATAAGTCCGATATAAATGTTCATTAAATTAAGAAAAAAGCTTGTAAACCTCTTTTAAAATTCCATAAGAATAATAGGAAGTAAATAATTCTTATGTCAATATAATATTTATCAATATAGTACCATTAAGGTTATTACTATAATATTTTGTCAAAAAGATTTGAAAAACAAAAGTGACCAATGAATTTGTTTTAAAGGTCAAAATCCATTGTCAACAAATTAGTGATTCAGATTTTTTAATGACAGTGAATGAATATTCTTTTTTCTAAGGTCTGTAGTTACATTTATATTTCAGATGTGAATATCTCATTAATTTTCCAAACTGATCTGTTATCTCTTTGGAAGCCACAGCGTATCATCAGACTTAGATTTTAATAGCTCACTTGTTCAGATTGTTGTATTTTGAATAATTTCTTATTTGTATTTCAGTTGTCTCAAATCAAATGGGGCCCTGAAAGCTCATTTCAAAACCTGGGATTATCACACCCAGTGATTGATGATACTATTGTAAACTTATTAAAAGCAAAAAGGAAACATATTAATGACCAAACTCTCCTCCGTTTACTATCAAGCCTGCTTTCATTGTTATATATAATGACCTCATACTAGGAGGACCTTGCCTTAGTAGGAGTCTAAAAATTATCTGAGTAGCCAGGGTAAATACATCTTTCCTTGATTCTTTCTCCTCTGAGTGAAGCGAAGACACAGCATTTGAAATGTGTCATGCTTATTTTTTTAGTTATTTATTCTCAGTCTAAGCCAGTTATATGAGCAGCCCTGACAGTTAACTTTGTAAATCATTTAGGAATCTGACTGCTTTCTCAAAACATACCTGGGCCTTTAGGCATGAGTCTACAGGTGATTGTTCCTGGATGTTTGCCTAAAGATGATTTAGAAAATTGGTTGGAAGCTTTGCTGTTCCCCAGCTATCAAAAATTAACCTGCCAGAAATTTGCAGACACGGCAACATTATGTTAATGATCCTGACTCATGCACAAGACTTTTTTTTTTTTTTAAGCTAGCTATTCCAATTCCAAAGATTCAGCATTTATTATTGGGTAATTTACTTTTGTATTTGCACTATGAATAGGACATTCATTACCAGCCTCCTTGATTGTCTCTAGGGTGTTGGTTTAGTGTATTTATTGGGGGCAGGTAACCAGTGTTCTTTTACTCTAGTGGTGGACATAGTTCTCATTTGCTGGGAAAAAAGGAAAATCTTTGAACCAAAGACTGAACTCCAAGAGGGACTGTTGTCTGATTTCCAAGCAGGCCAGGGAATATATTGCACTGCAGGCCCCCTTGGGTATTCATTAAAGCATCCTGACTGGGTCACAGGGGTGAGAGCTGAGGGAGCTGAGAGGGACCTAGCTTGTGACATGTACACAACTTTGTTTATATGTTCAGTTTCATTCGTATATGTATATATGCATGACTTAGAATATAGTCACCGCCTTTTTGTAAATTTATAAATTACTATGTTCATTGCTAGAGGTATTATGTACTTTATAATTAAAGTAAGTTTCTAATGCTTTGAAATTTTTGTATAAATTAGTTCATTCTTAAATTGAACCAGATGATCTCCAAAGGCTTTTGTAGCTCTCAAGCCCTATGATTCTGTGATCCTGATTATTTTTCTAAAGGAAGGCCTCCAGTTTTATTTTTTTATTTTTTACCTTTGGTTAATTCTAAGTGTAAACATTAAGCTGATCAAAGTGCTACACAATCAAGTAGCATTATCGATATTAATGGTTGAGAAGAGGAAAGCTTTCTCCTGTTTGCTTTTCCTATTTCAACCACTTCTCAACATCATTGTGCCCTTTCTCTGCCCAGTTACATTTCCACTGACATTCAGAATCTTTGGGTTTAGTTTGAATGTGTAAGAAAGGTTCACTGATCTGTCCCCTGTTACCTCCCGTCACGTAGAAGTGTGGTCCAGTTCCTTTTAAGTTGAATTCTTGGATCCTAAATTCAGAAGCTTCCAAGGGCCAAGCAGAAATCCTTACTAAGTTAGGTATATATTGCATAAGTATGGCCAGATTCTTAGATTATTTTTTGAGAAACCAGAAACCCAGGTTTTATTGTTGAATACTTCACTTTCTTAGTGCTGTTTAAAACTATGTTAAAACTCCTAAGAAGATGAAAAAGAAAGGCGTGAAAGTGATGCGACTCTGTAAGACCAAGTCTGCTAGTTCTTAGGAGCACCACTTTGAAGCCAGGCATACTCTTTAGCTTCGTGCTGATAGATATTCTGTTGTGAATCGCTCTCCAGATAGACTCCTCCCCTTGGGGGATCTCCACTCCTCACTGCTGTGTTGTGCGAGTGTGAACTTGCCTGGTAACTAGAATTATCCCTGGGTTTTGACAGAAGTTCCTCAGAGGTAGTTACCATGCTTATTACATTTCAGAACAACTTTCTGTCTCTTGAATGAACATCAGGTTCACAGGCACCAAGATAGGTCGATGCTGACCCTCTGGTTAGCCACGTACTCAGAATTCTTCCTTTTTGTCCATCACTTTTCTTTCTCATGGATCAGCCCAGAATGTTTTACCTGTTTTCTGATATTCTTTATCTTTCAGAGTCATCACTGCGTTTGACTCAGTGCACCTCTCCGCACTAGTAGTTCCCTTCTTTTTTAAAAAATATTTTTAAAACATTTTTTAAAGATTTAGTTAATTAATTTTTTTGAGAGAGAGAGAGTGAGAGAGAGAAAGCATGAAAGGAGGGAGGGTCAGAGGGAGAAGCAGACTCCCCGCTGAACTGAGAGCCCTGTGTGGGACTCCACCCTGGAACTCTGGAGTCATGACCTGAGCTGAAGGCAGACGCTTAACTGACTGAGCCACCCAGGCGCTCAGTAGTTCCCTTCTTATTATCTTTCATTACCGTCATACTATACCCCTTCTTATCGCTTTTAACACTTTTGCACTTTGTACATTAATGTGAAGACTGGGATGGATAATGTACACACAGTAATTAAAGTGTAATGTAAATATACTGACCACACATTAGGTTAAAGAACAGTGCTGTGGGCTGGTATTAGAATGACATTACCTGACTGCGGAATCCATTTGTTGTAGGCAGTGAGGGTGGATAGCCTGTGGTTCGTGAACACAGACTTGCTCACTTCTGTGAAATTTTAAAGTGGAAAATTCTCAAGAAAAGAGCTTCTGTTCTGAAGTACCTCTGAAGGAACAGAAGTTATAGTCTACGTAGACTGGTGCTCTAGAGGCCCTGAAATGACTCAGCTGGTCCTTTTAGGAAATGTTTTTCGGTTCCTCTTTCAAACGTCCGTTTGATTTTGTCTATTTTCCAATGTATGGACAAGACTGTCATGAGTGATCCTGCCTGTCCCCTTGTTGAAACCAGTTAAACTCTATCTTCTGCATTTCCCCGCTCTGCCTGTCTGATAGGTTCTGAAAGGATGATGTTATAGTGAGAGATGCCATTTTTGATTATTTACTCTGAGGGAGATGTGCATTATTGTCTTATGTTGTCCTGGGGATCTATGAAATGCATTTATTTTTTCACAGCAGTGTTATGAAGAGGGGCTGTTACTACTGTTTTACAGAGGAGAAGCCACCATATACAGAGTGGAAATTACTTGCCCAGATCTCATGGGTGGTAAATTAGTCCTGGGAGGTTGAATACAAAGCTCTCACTTGTAACCACTGCACTAGACTGTTTCTCATTACTTCATTTCAGACAGCTCATGGTTAGTAGAACCATAGTGGCCCCTGATAAACAATAATCCTTTTCTAGCACCACACAAATCAATTCCTAATAAGTTGTTATGGAAGCTTTTTAAAAAATAATGTAAAACTCTTCTGTCGATATTTTGAAGAATTTACTATTGTCTTTTGAAAACGGAAATGCATTTGTCTGTCTGCCTGTAGTCTTCTGGCCCCGCTCCAATCTTTTAAGTTCCTTCAAAGATTACTGCAGTTGTTGAATCTATTTTGCAAGTTCTCTCAAAAAACAAAAAACAAAAAAATACAAAAAACCTGGTCCTTCGTCAGGTGGTCCAGGAGATGGGAATACTTTTCCAGCAAGTGAGTGTTTCTCAACATTTTCTTCAGCTTCCCTTTTCCTTCTGACCAGTTTTTCATCTGCTCTTTTCAGTCAAGTGGAAATTGTCTTTGACAGAATTCTGAGACAAAATGAACATTAGCTGTTTGGCTATCTTCTAATCATCTTTTACTGTTTATACCATTAATCTCAAAATGTATGCCTTTTCCTTCCTTGTTCGTGATTATTTGTGTATTGCTTTAAATTATTGCATCATTTGTTTGGTATTTAAAACTGGGAAAGAATTTAAAAGTAAATTGGAAGTTATCTTTTCTGCAAAGCGAAGTACATTTTACAAAAACTCCGAGTTTTCTCTGAGCTGGTACCTATAATTACCAACATTTTTTTCTTTTTTCTGGACATGAGCCTGGTAAAAGGACTTGACATTTTCAGGAACATCATTTTTATCTCTCAAGATAAATCTCCAAAGGTTAACTTCCTTTGTTTGTTTATTTGTTTTGTGGGAAGAAGTATTGTGGGTTAATAAAGACCAAACCAAACGCTGGCAGCGCATTCTTACTTTGCCAGTGATTCACTTTATGTTAATTTTTACCTTCCATCAAATATAATCTGGGAACAAACTGGGTTTATGACCTCTAAGGATGACTGAGGCCATCCAGGGTAGAATCATGTATTTAAAATGCAAAGCTGGTTAAATTTGTGGTGTGTTTGACTATCTGTAGTCATATTCTGTCATTTGTATTTATGGAAGAAGAATCTGTGCCTTTGAAAAACTAAAATTAAATATTTTTCCTATTAAAAATCTTAACATTTTTGGGATTCACTTTCTTATTTTTTATGCCTGAGGTCTTTTATACGTACGCATACACACTCATATAAAACCAAATTTTAGCAAGAATTCAAACATGAAAGTTTTAAAACAGTATTTCTCAGCTGAACACAAAAGCATACTGAAAAATGCTTAATGTACTTTCCACAAACCTGTGACAAATCATGCCCATAGCTCTTAGAGTCAGTTTCATTGTAAAATGTATTCAATGCTTTTATTTCACTTTCCAGTATCTTGAATTTCTCAGAATTGAAATGCAGTATTTCTATTAGATCCATATTCCCAAGTCTATCCCTGACGCATTTGTCCTCCTATGAATAATATCATTGTTGTCTGTGATAGATCACAATGTCAAGAAACTGATCTTGGTCCAATTTTTAACTCTGTTGGAAGAAATAAAAGAATTCCATTTGCTTCTAGATTTTGGAGAGAAGAAAAGACAGTTATTCAAAACATAGTTTTAATATTTAACCATGGTTTCTAATTAGTACTGTTTATTATTACTATTTTAAAACCATTATAATCCTTTGGTAGCAAGTTTATATTGTGTGGGCCAGTGAACTTATTCACTTACATTTATAGACAAGGTATGCATTAAAAAAGATTAGAGTTCTTTGAAGTTAAATTAGACAGATAAGGTAGTTCAGGAATACTTTAAATGTATATTATGGGTTCCATTTTTAAAATATGGAGATAAGAATTAAAAGTCAACTAAAAAATCACACTATTGGTAATATTTTGGTATATATGATATAGTTAATAATCTTGAAAAAAAATAAGTACTTTGTAATGTTATGTTATCACTGTTTTCTGTAGTTTATAGAACTTATAAAAGATTATTTTACTTGTTGCTATTTTGGGATCCATTTTGCTTAATTAAGGTACAGGCTGTGTGTGTGTGTGTATTTGTGTGTGTGTGTGTGTACGTACACTTTTGGGCAGAAGGCACAGCAATTTGTGGGGTAAATATTCATGTGGTCCCAGCTGCCTGTTCTTTCTCTGAGAGTAAGAAGAGATGTGTGAGTAGGAGCAGGTTAGAGTCCCCCAAAGTGTTTATTTTAGGTACCAGCTCCCTCATTCCCCCAGGACTAATGTATTTTTATAAACTTTAGCCTGGATATTAACATTTCTACCTCATCAAGACTCAATACTAGTAATCCCATGGGATCTTGCTTCTTACTGTAGAATGGACTCATGGACCACGTCCCTTGATAAATTGTAGTCTGGATACCAGTAAAAAAGACCTCCTTATTACAACATCAGAGAATCCCCAAATGAAGATGCACTTTGCTCTGTAAGACACCAGGGTTTTAGTACTGTTGATCACTTTTCCATCTATATCAGAATCCTGTCTGCATATAGCTCTAGCAGTATTTAGGACCTATCAGGCCCTTCTGGGTTGTGTAAGCATGTGAAATATGTGGGATCATTAAGTGGTTCGTGGGGCCTTGGGGTCATGTTTTTGATCTGTTTCTCTAGAATGTGTGATTTTGTGGATGTTACTTTATCTCCCTGGTCTCCATCCTTGTATAAGGGCCATGCAAATAGTACTGCTTTCTGATTATGTTATATTAAATAGCATAATGAACATAAGGTGCTTAGATCTGAATCAGGCACATTCATTCTTATCCCTTGTAGCCCCCAAAACTATAACATGAATGTGGCCATAAACAACAGATAAGTTAACTATCTCAGGAATAATCATATATTATTCATATTTGTCAATAAAATAAAGAGTTTGAGGAAATATAATTAGATACCTTTGAATATTGCAAGTGGAATAAGAATGGTCCTTATATACTTTACTTCCTTAAATCCCACACTCAAGATAAGAAGATACTAATTTATTTTTCCCTTTGTTTCCAAGATTTTAAAGCATTCCCGTATTTGCTTAATTAGCTCTTAATATCACTGCAGGCATGCCTCTTCATCAATTGAGCTTATCTCAAAACTAATTCATGATCTATCCCAAAAAAATCTTTGGCCAGCATCTTTTCATTGTCACCATATTTAATTATTTTTTAAAGATTTATTTATTTATTTGAGAGAGAGAGCAAGTAAGCATGAGTGGGAGGAGGGGCAGAGGGAGAGAGAGAGAGAGAGAAGCAGACTTTCCACTGAGCATGGAGCCCGAAGTGGGGTTCAATACCATGACCCCGAGATCATGACCAGAGCTGAAATCAAGAGTTGGGTGCTGGGGTGCCAGGGTGGCTCAGTTGGTTAAACGTCTGCCTTCGGCTCCGGTCATGGTCTCAGGCTCCTGGGATTGAGCCTCGCATCTGGCTTCCTGGAGCCTGCTTCTCCCTGTCCCTCTGCCGCTCCCCCTGCTTGTTGTTTCTCACTCTCTGTCAAATAAATAAATAAAATCTTAAAAAAAAAAAAAAAGTCGGACGCTTAACTGACTGAGCCACCCAGGCGCCCCCATATTTAATTATTTTTTTAATCAAGACCAATGGCATTACGATTTAATAGAAGACCATCACTACTCAGAATTGTTCAGGATTTTTCCTAAAGCTAAGCAACCAAGCAAAGCAATTTTCCTCACAGCCTAGGGTCTTGACGGTTTTATCCTCACAGTGTTTGTATTGCATGAGTCTCACTGAGCTGCAAGTTAGTCCTTGTCTCTCATTGACATGGTGAAGAAAGGAGGAAAATGGCAGTGTTGGCTTTTTATATCCTACTCCTGTACTTTTTTTTTTTCTTTGAACATGTTTATATTCTGAAATACTCACTTTCATTGGAAATCTATATGATTCTATTATAAAGTGATGCAAATCAATGCAGACTCAAATAGGTTACCAAGATATGTGCCAGTGACATATTAGATTCTCTCTTTTCTACAATTTCAGAAATCATTACTTTATGATTCAATTTAGGAAACATTTGAATAAGTACTTGGTATCTAACACTGTGCTAGAGGCTTCAGGGATTCCTAAAGAAGTAAAAAATGGGGCTTACAGTCAAAGAACTTCAGATTTCATTGGTGTTTTTGAGATGTGTATGATTAAATGTCAAAATATGTGATGAACATACTAGATATTAATACCATATGAGGTCACAGAAAAGATGAGAATGATTCAGATATTTGAAGATGGTTTCATCGAATATTAAACCTGTGAAGATGTGAAACATTTGAATAGTGTTTGGAACCTAATAATAGTTTGGTTGTTTTATACCAAATGGATGAGAGATAGACGAAAGGCCCAAATGAACTGATTTTGATGCCTCCTACCAAAGCATTTAGCCAACAGCTGTTTATAGGAAGAACCACAGTGTACATTTCTGTCTGTTTTTTTTTCCCCTGGGCATTGCTTGGTCTACTTGTTAATAAATAATGAAATGACTAGAGACAGTGTAGTGTAATACAATTTATGTCAGAAGTAGAGTGTAATGGTAAGAACAGAGGCTTTGGTGTAGGTAATGTAGGTTTGACTCTTATTTTTGATATTTACTGCCTTTCTGATTTTGGAAAATGTTATTTAGTATCACCGAGTCTCATTTTTTTTTTTTCATCTACAAATGTGTGTTTCAGGCTGTGAGAATTAAATAAGGTAAATGAAATGTGCCTAGCAGTTTCTGTCATAGACTACACCTTGACACATAAAGATTGAACTATGACTTGATTTGACAGACGTGTTTATGACCTTTGTCATCATACACAACCAAATCTAGTTTCTTCATCTGTATTAAGAGAAAAATATCAATTTGCCAAGTTGTTTCTAAAGATTTAGATGACTGGTATTTTGAAGTCAGCCACGGTGTGTGTGGTGGTGGTGGGGACTACAAATCAGGCATCTTTGTTTTTTCAAGAGGTGGTTTAAAGCATAGCGCTGAATAGAAGAGACAGTACTTGTGATTAAGGAAGCACAGTAAAATATGATACAAAGCATAATACAGTGTTTCAGTGTAGTATTTACAAGGACTTTGGAACCAGCCAGGGAGGTCAAAGAGAGCATCTCCTTTGAAAAGAAGAAACATCTAAATTGAGTTCTGAAAGGCTTTATGATTTGCGATGCAAATGTGAGGAGGAAAAGTCTTAGAGTCAGAAGGAAACAACATATGTGAGGGTCCAAAGCTAAGAGAGGATTGTTCTTGTAAGCAACTGAGTACTGTGGGGCTAGATGTTAGACTTTGAGGGGAGACAGAGAAGGAAAGAGGAGACTGAAGAGATTGAAGAGGAAAAACGGAGATCTGGGAAGGGTGTGGTACGCCGTAGTTACAATTTCTGCTTTCAGCATTATTGCATGTTGAAGGAATCAAGACTTCTCTGTAAGGTTCATCTTTAAAATGTAACAGTTATCAAAGTTGCTTTATTTTTTAGCAGTACCATAGATTCTGGAAAATCTATAGTCATTTCATAACCACCTCTGTTGTATGGAGACTACATAATTATACATTTTTCATTCCTATATATTATGTCTTATTTTTTAATAAAAACCTTTATGAAATTCCATACACTGAGTATCTAAATTCTGCCTGATAGCAGTAACTCTTTCAAAATTAGAAAATAAATTCATTTTGGAGTCACCTTCTCAGGAATCACCCCTTTCCTCTGTAAGTGTTAATTCTATTTTATAGCTATTTCAGTTTTACCAGGAAGAAATGTTAACCTCATGATGGTGTTATTTCTAGACTCCACTCTCTTGAAAAAATTTGGGCAACTTTTGCTTTCATATTCTCTGAACAGTGTATTAGTAATCACTGCTGTCAGATCTTTCTCTAACCTGTGCTGTTTGTTGCCTGGGCCACCATCTCTTCCTTGGTGTCCTCCCATGAACTTTATATTGGACCCTAGTTTCCTCCTAATGATATCGGTTCTATCATAGTCCATGTTAAGAGCATTTACCTTGATTGAAAAAAAGAGAAAGAAAATAGGAGTTGAGGACTTCTGTCTCCCCTGATTTTGTCCTACTTTATACAATGCCACCTATTCACCAGGAACTGCCGACACCTTACTTTCTTTATTTTGAATAATGAGGAACCAGTTCATTATTTTTGTCCTGTGATGCACTACCACCACTCTCAAAAACTGCTACAACTCAACCACAAAAGGATATGTCTTTTAAAATATTTCAAGGCAAAGTACCAGCACCTCCCGTCTCAGTGACAGTGCCAGAGAAGATTTACAAAATAGTGCTCAGGTGTATTAGGAACTGTGCATATTTAGATGAGTTTAGACTCCAGAACAAAGAAGAAAAGTTCACATTTGAGAGATCTGAAAAATTTTTAATGTAATCTTGATATAGTTAGTCATTAGGAAGATAATAGCTGAATTAAAGAGGCAAATGTAAAATCATTGCAGAAACAGTTCATTCTCAATTTGCTTTATGCCGTATTATTTCCTAAATATAAAATATACTGTTTTGTTAACATTATTAAATGTAATAATTGGAATGAGATTTACAATATATAGAGTACTATTTAATAGAGATTGAACTTTGTAGTAAAGGTACTACTAATTTTCCCAGAAAGAGGGAATTTAAAATAATGTATTAATTCACTTTGTCATTAAAAAAAAAATCAGGCTGTTTCTAAGGAATAGTGAACTAGTGATTGGGGTTTAATCCTTTTAATATTAGCTGTAATAGAATATAAATGATAAAGCAGTTGTCTTTCTATCTGGTACATTAAAAAAGCCCATGGAAAAGTCTGATCTCCGTGAATTTTTAAGTTTAATTCTAGCCCTTCATTTTGCAAGAAGAAAAAATACTTCTACATTTCCCCCATTTGAGTGGAGTGTCTGTGAGGTGCCAGAAAAAGCCTTAAATGATACGCGATATGCTACTAGTCATCTAACGAGGCATTCAGCGCAACGTGATTATGACTGTGTTACTTGGTCATTTCAAGTTCGGTCCATCAAAACCGTGGGCATCCTTTTCTCAAATGAATCAAAAGAAATTCCCAGGGCCAGGGAGACATAAGTACTGAAATAGTGAGGAACAAACATGCCATAAAGTATAAGTGCCTGGCTAACAGCAAACGTAATATAGAGAGCTTCACAGTTGTAGATAAAATAGGCTATGTTTATTTAACCATTTAGTGTAGACTTTTCTTATTTGATCCAGGTTAATTTTGATTTTCTTTGAAATACATGAAAATGATTTTGAGATAGACTTGTTGGTTGGTATCTTTGATTATCTGCGTGGTGTCTACATGAAAGAATAAAAAGTAGATTTCAGGAAGTTTCCATAATAGTTACAGATGCAATCAAAGTGGCCAATATTGAGAATTACTGCTCCATAAATAATTGTGGTTGGTTTCTAACTTTGATTTTATTCAGTCTAATAACAAGTATTGCTCTATAGATAATTGTTGATGGTTGCAGACACTGATTTCATTCAATTAAGCTGGTAACCTTTTTAAGAAACTGCCTGGGAGAAAGCCAAGAATTCCAGTCAACTGATTTCTAGGGGAACTGATTTGAAATTGTCTTAGCCTAGAAAATGTTCCATGTAGGCCACAGCTGCGTTAATTAACCTTTTCCTTAAACTACCGTCTACACACAGAACTCCAAATGGGCAAATGTAGCAAAGGACCGTGTTATCTGGATTCACATTTTGCTCAGAGTGATTATCAACTTGGAAAGACATTATAAAATATGTTTGGGACATATACTATGAGTATGAAGGATGCTCTCTCTTTCTAAATCACATCAAAATTCTGATTCTCTCTCCTTCCCTTTCTTCCTTTCTAAAAAAAATCAGTGATGTGTGTATTCAGCAAAAGCAAAACCAGTGTGAATTACACAACGATTTGCTTTCTTTATGTCAAATTATAAATCCATAATGATAAATGTTGTTCTTGGAAGACATTGGAAACTTGGTTAAACATACTTTTACCTAATGAAATGGAGAATTATCAGAGTAGTATAACTATGACCAGTACTGCCAGTACTGAAATTTTATTGTTTATCTTTTGTGTTCTACAGAATGGTAGAGGAAAAAATACATTGTACTGAAAATGTATACTATGTCTGGGCGAAAGACAAAAAGTTTCTTTTAAAACAAAAAACCACAAAAACTAGAGCCTTTGAGTAAGTACCAAAACAAGTTAGGAAGGCCAAGGTCATAGGTCCCAGTAACCATGTCAAAAAAGGGCATCTTATGTTTTATGGCTAGAGCCAAGTCGTCTGTAAAGTTGGATTGTTGATCATGCTAGTAAGAGGCAGAAAAGTATTAGTGGAATTTCACAACCATCTCTCTGTACCGGAAAAAGGTGGGAAGAGAAATGATAAACTCTTCAAAACATGCTCATTTGAATGATCAGTAGTAGGTATTATCTTTATATATGAAACATTTGAGCTAATTCTTATTAATTTCATCGACTTGAATAATGCTTTTGCATTTCTGGGAACTTAGAATCTACCAAAGAACAACTTGATAAAAACCATTTATGACATTGCTACAGATAGTGGTTTTTTTTTTTTTAATTTTTTAAAAAAATCTATTTAGTGTAGGTGGGGGGAGGGGCAAAGGAAGAGGGAGAGAGAAAATCTCCAGCAGACTCCATGCTGAGTGTGGAGTCCTACATGGGACTGGATTTCACGACCCTGAGATCATGACCTGAGCCAAAATTAAGAGTCAGATGCTTAACCGACTGAGCCATCCAGGCACCACAGATACTGGGTTTTAATAAGTGAAGCTTCATCATCTGCTAATGATCTTTCTTCATCATGTTCACCATTCAGAAGGTTATTTCCCAGGTGGTTTTGATTGACTGACTTCTCCTTGGTTCCATGGTAGGGCTGGTATGTACCTGACCATTCTAGGCTGTATCTTGTAGCTTTTGTGTCTACCCCATGATAGCATTAGTTGTTCCCTGTCTTCCCTCCCAGGCTAAACAAAAGGGGAACAGTTAGTACGATGGGTTTGGTTAGTGGCAGAAGAATGTAGCAGGTATACCTTGTGTTGTAAACAACTTCTAATCTCTGTGGGCAAAAGCTCCAAGTAATATAAGATAAAAAGTGTAACATAAGGAGTTTTGTTAGGGGAGAAAAAAGTGAGATAATTGGCTAAAATAGTCAGGTTTTGAAATTTACTAGCCTTGAACATGATGAAAAGTGCTGAATCAAACTGGCTTTTGGATAAAAGCAATATAACATACTGTGGAGGTCAGTCAGTTCCAGTAAGTGGGAGGTCCTGGCACACGCAGTAAGATAATGTGAAGAATTAGCTTCAATCTAAGATTTTTGACCTTCGGTACAATTTCATTCAAAGTTAAGAGATCACCTTTAAAAAAATTATCTTCAAAATTTGCATTTTGGAATTCATCTTTTCCTCAGTCCTTACAAAAAACACACACATCAATGCACATGAATATTTTGGGAAAATTATCCACAGTGGTGTAAAATTAATGAGGAATTCTAATNCCCACTCCCCCTGCTTGTGTTCCCTCTCTCGCTGGCTGTCTCTATCTCTATTAAATAAATAAATAAAATCTTTAAAAAAAAAATAAAAAAATAATAAAAAATAAAAAAATTATCTTCAAAATTTGCATTTTGGAATTCATCTTTTCCTCAGTCCTTACAAAAAACACACACATCAATGCACATGAATATTTTGGGAAAATTATCCACAGTGGTGTAAAATTAATGAGGAATTCTAATATATTAACTTTTGCATTTTACTTCTTTAAGTTTTGATATATTTATAGAATTTTATTCAGGCAGTTACAATTTGAGAAACTCAACAGTAGCTTGTACCATTTCAGGTTAGATTTTTATTTTTATTTTTGAAGTGAGTCTAACAGTAATTTTATTTTCAGAGGTCCTCTGGGCCGCCTCCTTCATGCCTCCTCTAGCCACCTTGCACAACTATATCTGAAGGGTCTTTGAGACCCTGGGCTTGGTTCTCCATTTCATGGTCTTTCAGGCTTGGGACTACTTAAGACAGAGCTCCATTTTCAGGCTTTGACCATGTGTCACTACTATGTTACTTTTTAAATGCATTTAGGGATACTTTAGAAAGATTAAATTGTGCTCATACGTATTCATAAGGCAGAATGAAGAGCTGATTCTTTTATTTGGGTAGACTTTTAGAGAGTAGGGATTCTAGACTCTTAAACATGCCATTCAATTTTAACATTATTTCTCTTGGAAAAAGAGATTTGCCATATATTGGTTTGATTCACTAAGCACTTTATATTTTTCTATAGAATTTGTGGATGAGAAATGTTCTGCAATGGATCCCATATTGAGATTTGTGGTATATATACATTTTTACAGACTGTTATAAAAATATAAGGATAAGAATTTTCAGGAAGTACTTTTTCTAATATAGTTATTTAGAATTTAATGCATTTCCTTATAGAATGAAAATTATATGTAAGAAAAATCTAATCATTTCAAAAAATGTTCTGCCTGACTCAAAAATCGTTTGGATCCGAATTGTAGTAGGCCAGTAAGTACAGTAGACTATGAATTAATATTGGTGCCTTTGTTCTTTAACAATAAATTCACAAGAACATTATGGTAGTAAGGCAGTGGAGAGTTAGTGTTTAGCATTGTTTTTTCAGTAATGGAAATGTGCAGAATTATTGCTAATAAATGAATTTTAAATTTTTTTTAGTATTAGTAGTAGTATTTAGTATATAGTATTAGTATTTTAGTAGCTAGTATTTCAGGATTAGTGGTAGTATTTAGTATTTAGTAGTTTTGCAAATATTCTAATTTTGATGTATTATATTTTCTGTAAGTATTATAATACTGAGCCTGATAGTAATTTTGGTGCATTAAATGCTGTATTTTAACATATGTTTAAAGGATTTAAGCAGATATAAATAAATTGCAAAAATGAAAGCAGCTATAGTTCTAGTTGGAAAACAGCTTTCAACTCTGTTGGAATATATTTATAATAANATTAAATGCTGTATTTTAACATATGTTTAAAGGATTTAAGCAGATATAAATAAATTGCAAAAATGAAAGCAGTTATAGTTCTAGTTGGAAAACAGCTTTCAACTCTGTTGGAATATATTTATAATAACTTTTTTTTTTTAAAGATTTTATTTATTTATTTATTTGACAGAGAGAGAGACAGCCAGTGAGAGAGGGAACACAAGCAAGGGGAGTGGGAGAGGAAGAAGCAGGCTCCCAGCAGAGGAGCCTGATGTGGGACTCGATCCCAGAACGCCGGGATCACGCCCTGAGCCGAAGGCAGATGCTTAACGACTGCGCTACCCAGGCGCCCCCATAATAACTTTTGTAAAAGCAAAGTAAATGTCTTATATAATAAATTACTGGCATGTGATACTTATGAGGCATCAATCAGCATTTTCTTATTTTCCACGAGGGTCACAGCTGCAACTTAGCATGAATACAAGTCTCTGTCCCTTCCCCCCAAAATGATTGATATGTTTTAAGTAAGAGTTACACAGAGAGAGCATTTGTAACACCACTATGCCATCATTGATCTCAGAGATTGGCCAACCTGCAGGCCCATTTTCCATTGCCAGTTGAGGAGGCCCCAGTTGGATTCATTTTCACCCAGAGTGTCTGTCCATTTCCTTATCCTTCTTTTGGTTTTAGCTTGCCTAAAAGCTGTCCTCCACATTTTAGCACAGATTAGAACGATCACATTGAGTTATTGTTGTTAGCTTGGTAAGTAAAGATGCTTTCCCTCCCTTAATACCATGGTTCTATAAGAAGAAAGACAGTGTACCTGAAACCAACATTTGTGTCAACTATACTTCGATGAAAAAAAAGAAAGAAAGAAAACCAAATGTACTTTCTTTTCTCTGTCTCTCTCATGTACCTGCACACAAAAACTGTGAGCTATTCAATTAAAGGCAGGATGTCCATGGACTGAATCTCTGTATCCATTTCAGAGAAGCTATTATCTGTCTCAAATTGGAATATGCTATGGGATATTTTAGTTACTTTCACCTTTTTATTTCCACAATTTGATTAAAGAATTGTAATTATGAAATAAGTAGTACACATGTACCTCCAAAGGAATGTTGAAATGCTTTAAAGATATAAAATCCTAATCAAGTAAGTTTTGTGGAGTATATGAGTATGATCTTAGTCCAAAATCTTGGCAAGGAAAATTTGATAACTGACTTTAAAATTCCTAAATATATATAATTATCAGATTGGGCAATATGCCATTTTTTATGATCCCATGTAAATATATGATTGATTTTCTAAAACATATGGATTCACTTCTCAGTCCATAAAATTTATTTTGCTTTTGTTATGAATCCAATTTATTGACTGATCAAAATGAAAAAAAAAGTATAGATAGTTTAGGGGAAAGAAGTATATCTTGATTCATATTGCTTCAGTTCTTTTGAAAGTTTATATTTTGAGTGAGGAAGGTCAACTTCTTAATGTAAAAGACACAGACCTGATATTCCAATTTGAAATAATTGCAGCTTTTCTGTCCATGAATTCATTTTTTCCCTCAATGCAGATGCAGAATGTAGAACTTCATCTCAAGAATAGTTATCCCTTTTACTTGATGATTAATCTTACTAAATGTGCATCTTCTATCAGTTGGGTTTTATTCTAGGGTATAATAAAGTGTCTAAGAATTTATTCGACTCAGCCATAATTTGAGGAAGGTTTGAGGAAAATACTCACGTATCTTAATTTGCTATGGAAATGCCCTATGGAGAATTTAACATCGAGTTGCTAGCATATCTTTTTATTGCTAATAATCTCTTAAGAGAAAGAAATGTCCTTTCTTTTCATTTTATTCCAGTTGTGTGTGACATATTTAAATATGACACATATTTGGAAAAAGACCGTACATAAAATTAAATGTTAAACCTCTAATATATCATTTATTAATTGGGCAAGATAATTTTTGAGAAACACTGGTACTACACTATAGAAAATGTATGATTGAGTTTTTCATATGGCAAAAACTGGTATTAATTCTTTAAGACTAAAGACATTTACTTAGAGATTGGAGAGCACTCTTGGGAAAACGAATAATTTTGTCAACTCATTAATTATTTGCCCTTTATAGTTAGAGCTTTAAGAAGTGAATGGTAAGTGATAGTATATCCACTGTTTCCTGGGCATTCAGATAGTAACTTGTTCAATTAAAAATTCTCGTTAGGTCAGACATAATGGATTCCTGTTGTTACTTTAGTATTTATTCAATGAAAAGGATCAATATTTGTGGCCCCAAGGGAGCTACACTGATAAGAGACTCTTCAGTAAGTCTCTCTGTTCATTATAAACTTTTGGCTGGTAGGTGCAGTGTCTGCTGTATGACCAATATTAATTAGAACATCAAGGTGGAATGAGAATTCAGACAGTCTTTTTCTCCCTTTTTAATGGCACATACTCTTTATTAGTGTATTTTACATTGTCCTCCCTGTTCTCTTGTGTATGCTCCTTTAAGAAGAAATTTCTAAAGGAATTTGAGAACAATAAGTCTGATTTTGAGAAATTTAACTACATGCACTTGAACTCTGTACAGAGCCCATTTGTTTCCAGCTTGAATAGATTAAATCTTATCGTGGTAGTGTACAGACTGGTTGTACCAGATAGGTAGAGAAATAATCATTCTTCATTATCATAGTCACCTTTGCCAAGTTTTAAATGTATTTGTGTTTAAATTTAATGAAAATGATTTGTGATTTTTCTGAAGCATGGCATTAAATAAAGCTATAATAAGATCTATTTTGCTTTGCTACTTCAAGCACTTTCCAAATATGGCCTAATGCTCTATTCAAGTAATAATGTCATTTGCAGAACAAGCTGTCGGATTCGACGAGCTCTAAATTTGGCTAGAGCCATTCTTTTAAAAATTAAACCAAAATGCAAGTGTTTGCCATTCTTCGGCAAAGCCTTACTCAGATCATCACATTTAATATAATAGATGATTTATTAACTTGCCATTTAATTCATCTGAGTAAAAGATTTAAATGAGATCATCGATTTGAGAGCTGGCAAGAACTTCTGCAAATCATTTAGCTCTACTCCCTTGTTTTACAGATGGAGAAACTGAGACCAACAGAAATTAGAGTAGCATGCCCAAGTTACATAGCAAATTGTTGCCGGAAAAACCAGTTCCTCCTACTTGCAGATTTCTTTTCAAAATATCATGTCAAAAAGATTGGTTATTGTTTACAAGCTACAATAATTGTTTAAAATTTGTTTATATAAAGCAGTTTGTTTTCAGATCTTAATTTGCTGAGAACTGTTAGAGTGCAAATAATTTAGACTGGTGAAGCTTGCAACAACAATCACATTTAAAGGTCAGCATATGTAAAGGTTAAATGTTAGAGGCCCAGAAATTATAGTTACAGCTTCTAAGCCTAAACTTAAAATTGTAGGCTCCTGAGTGCAGGGACTCTGTTTACTTCTTCTGTGTTTTCATGAAGGGAAACCTTAAAGGTTAAAGTACTCACAGAACACTGTTGCATGACTGATTCAATTCCATAGAGGGTGGGAATTTGAGAGAATTTTACATGTTCGGCACCAGTATTTCCCACACCAAAATCATATTATTTGTATTACTTTTCAATTAATGTTCTTAATAAGGAAAAAATCTGTTTATCTGAGATTAGATATTCTGGGAAGCATATATCTGCCTAATCATGAAGGTCTTAAGTAAGCATTTTAGCCTAGTGGCAACTGTAGTGGGTTAGACGTTGCATGTAACACTGCATCAGAGGAAAGAAGTACACAATGCAAAGGCAGTTGGAGAGGTTGTCAGGAAATTAATGTTATCGGAAGCATGTTTTTATTATTGCTGCCAAGAAGCAGATGAAATGTTAAGAATGGCCAAGAAAAGCAGAATGTCCAAAACACCTGCCTTTCAAGCAGCTAATATAGTAAGAAAGTGTTTCCTTAAATATGGAGTCCTTGCTATGTCAGAAACACCTGATTTTCATTTTATGACTTTCCTCATCAGTTCCTTCATTGACCATAGTTATGTCAACACTTAATTTTGGAAGACCTGATGCTTGTGGTTTCCAAATTCTTTTCACACTATGAATATGGGAAATGATAATATTTGTCTGGTACATTCATTCCTAGAAAACTCTGTCTCATAATAAACAGAGGAAATCTGTGGCTAAAGAACAGAAAAGCAATAATCAAATGTCTCTTATATGAGAGGTATGTAAGAGACTTTTTCTTAGAAAATGCCAAAAATAGGTATTAGTGTTCTCTTTCTCTACAATTAATGCTCGGGGAGTACAACTAAAAAGTAGTGGAACCAGAATTCAAATCCAGGTCTTCAAGTGTAAGTTAGGACTATAAACTCAAATGCCTTTAGGAGCCAAGAAGGCCACATGAAATTGTGAAATTCATATTTGTTGTAAATCTTTGCTCTTCACGACTGTATTGCATTGAATGTCTAAAGTCCTTGCCCTTCAAGATTTGACAGAATCGAATGCTACCCAGTTTTTCAAATATCATATCTCACACGAGTTGATATGGTGGCATTAGGAAGTATGATTACCCTCGAGCTTTCGGTGGCTTAGAAGAAGAGTAGTGTTAAGTTTTTTTAGTATTTCGGATCTTAAAATAAGTGGGAAGAATTTGCAAAATGAAATATATGTTATGTATATAGAACTTTTATGTATACATCAGTGTGAAGCAGGTGTTTATAAGATTGATTTTGTAGCATTTAAGGAAAAAAAAATCACCAAAGGCTGAAATGGGTAAGGAAACAGAGAAGCCTACTTCTTTTCTTATCTCTGCTGAAGGCAGCTGCGTCCCAGAGCTCACTAATTTATGGAAGAGTATTCACTGCTTTTGGGCTTTGGATTATTCAGAAGTAGCATTCATGGCCGGCCCAGAATTAATGTGTAAGTGACCTTTCTCAGGACTGGGACAGAGGAAAACGTCACTTACCATTGGAAGAGGTAGATTTTTAGATGTCATGAACCTCTCTTCTGTTTGCCCTAAATGGTAGAAGGGTTTCCTTTTCATAGATGTTCATTCTCATTAGAGAATGAATGGGTGATAGATAGTTCTATCTAATTCTAGAGTCTTGCTGTTCATTTGTGTGATGTTTAATGCAGACCAAGAGGGAAGAAAATGATGTGTCCGTTTCACGAAGAACCCTTTAGTATGTATTAAATTTACCATTAGAGGTGAAAATACATTTTTTTTTAAGTGCTTGATCTTTGTGAGGTATTCAGATAACAGAATGAGTTCATAGTCAATTCCATATAATTTGGATATTTGGGAATTATTTGGAACATCTGATTTCTCTAAGTAATGGAGTCTCATAGGACACTAAAACATTTTACTTTCTCATATAAATTTGTGTTTTTGCTAAAGCAGAGCTTTTATAGAGTTTTAAAACAAGCTGTGTTTTGAGATACTGAGTTTTAAATTTTTGTGTGTCTATGTGTTGGATTTCAATGACAAACTTAACATTTTGATGAAAATAATTTACGTCCAGGAATATGAAGTGTGTTCAGAAACTATATGTTTTAAAAAGAAGCATAGGAAGTGAATCTAAAAAAGGCAGAGATAGGATAAAATCTTCCATTTTTCAAATGAAATTAAAGGTAATTTATTAGTATGGTTAATGTTGCAGTCACATAAATCAAGTATGTGTGCAAGCCCTGTATTTTCTATATAATGAAGACTGTAGGATTTTACTTTTTGAGCATCCTTTTTAAANTAATGCAGACCAAGAGGGAAGAAAATGATGTGTCCGTTTCACGAAGAACCCTTTAGTATGTATTAAATTTACCATTAGAGGTGAAAATACATTTTTTTTTAAGTGCTTGATCTTTGTGAGGTATTCAGATAACAGAATGAGTTCATAGTCAATTCCATATAATTTGGATATTTGGGAATTATTTGGAACATCTGATTTCTCTAAGTAATGGAGTCTCATAGGACACTAAAACATTTTACTTTCTCATATAAATTTGTGTTTTTGCTAAAGCAGAGCTTTTATAGAGTTTTAAAACAAGCTGTGTTTTGAGATACTGAGTTTTAAATTTTTGTGTGTCTATGTGTTGGATTTCAATGACAAACTTAACATTTTGATGAAAATAATTTACGTCCAGGAATATGAAGTGTGTTCAGAAACTATATGTTTTAAAAAGAAGCATAGGAAGTGAATCTAAAAAAGGCAGAGATAGGATAAAATCTTCCATTTTTCAAATGAAATTAAAGGTAATTTATTAGTATGGTTAATGTTGCAGTCACATAAATCAAGTATGTGTGCAAGCCCTGTATTTTCTATATAATGAAGACTGTAGGATTTTACTTTTTGAGCATCCTTTTTAAAGGAAAAAAAATGCAGTCATGGTTTTCACTAAGCGGAAATGCTCTATTCTAACATTTCCCCAGATTGGGACACTGCTAGTAAGAATATTGCGGTGGCCTCGGCAACAATTCCATGATATGAGGCCAACTAAAACTAGCACTAATTCTGCTGTTTAATTGACGTTTGAAATATTTAGGATGAAAAGTAAGTCTTGAATGATTTTAATTGTCAGTAATACTGAATTTATTTTGGTATTAATGAAAAGGAATTTCATTTAAAGTAAAAGTTATCCGGATTCTGTTTGCCCATTGAAGAGCATTCAGATTGGTGGGTAAAGTAAGGAGCCAAGGTCCTAGATAGTAAGTTGAGGATAAATAAAATCTCCTTTAAAATGTTATGTGGTATTCTGGAGTGATGTGTAATATCCTGGAGTTTCTAATGTCAGACTACCTGGATTTGCTTCCATCTTCTACTTGTTAGCAGTGCAACTTTGGGTCAGTTACTTACACTCTTCTAAGTCTTGATATTCTCCTCACTAAACAGGGAGTAATGATTACACCTACCNGTGTCTATGTGTTGGATTTCAATGACAAACTTAACATTTTGATGAAAATAATTTACGTCCAGGAATATGAAGTGTGTTCAGAAACTATATGTTTTAAAAAGAAGCATAGGAAGTGAATCTAAAAAAGGCAGAGATAGGATAAAATCTTCCATTTTTCAAATGAAATTAAAGGTAATTTATTAGTATGGTTAATGTTGCAGTCACATAAATCAAGTATGTGTGCAAGCCCTGTATTTTCTATATAATGAAGACGTAGGATTTTACTTTTTGAGCATCCTTTTTAAAGGGAAAAAAAATGCAGTCATGGTTTTCACTAAGCGGAAATGCTCTATTCTAACATTTCCCCAGATTGGGACACTGCTAGTAAGAATATTGCGGTGGCCTCGGCAACAATTCCATGATATGAGGCCAACTAAAACTAGCACTAATTCTGCTGTTTAATTGACGTTTGAAATATTTAGGATGAAAAGTAAGTCTTGAATGATTTTAATTGTCAGTAATACTGAATTTATTTTGGTATTAATGAAAAGGAATTTCATTTAAAGTAAAAGTTATCCGGATTCTGTTTGCCCATTGAAGAGCATTCAGATTGGTGGGTAAAGTAAGGAGCCAAGGTCCTAGATAGTAAGTTGAGGATAAATAAAATCTCCTTTAAAATGTTATGTGGTATTCTGGAGTGATGTGTAATATCCTGGAGTTTCTAATGTCAGACTACCTGGATTTGCTTCCATTTTCTACTTGTTAGCAGTGCAACTTTGGGTCAGTTACTTACACTTTTCTAAGTCTTGATATTCTCCTCACTAAACAGGGAGTAATGATTACACCTACTTTGTTGTGGTTGTTTTGTTTTGTTTTGGGATAGAATGAGACGGTGCATGTGTATGCGCAATACAATTTCTGGCACAAGTGTTAGCTTATACTTAATATTTTTTTAAAAGAATTTATTTATTTAACAGAGAGATAGCCAGCGAGAGAGGGAACATAAGCAGGGGGAATGGGAGAGGAAGAAGCAGGCTCCCAGTGGAAGAGCCCAATGTGGGGCTCGATCCCAGAGCTGTGGGATCATGCCCTGAGCCGAAGGCAGACGCTTAATGACTGAGCCACCCAGGTGCCCCTATACTTAATATTTTTGTTGTTGTTGTTGTTTTTAAGAGAATAAAGGCACATGTTGACTCACTGAGGTCCAGATTTTAGTTTACTGTGTTGAGTTTGTTTGATTTGGAAAGGAAAAGAAATAATTTAAGATGATTATTGGGAGTCTGAAGCTCTCTTTTCCTGAGTATGGTATTTGGAGGAGAATGTGCGGTATATACTGCCTTTTTGCAGCTGATGGGGGCACATCACTGCTGGGATGCCCTGTCCTGAATATGGGGCAAGGTAGCCTCACGCATTGGTCTCTCTGTGAGCATGGCATAGCTGCCACTCTGGCCCCGAACATGCCTCGTCACGAGCTGTTTCTGCACAGTTGTGCAGAGATCCTGCGCTTGCTGAAAAATATAGGCTTGTATAGAAAGGCCTTGTGACGTATTCTGTGGCATTGAATTGTTTCCATCTGTTTTTTAGCCAATGTTACAAGACAAAAGAAAAGAGAATTGCCCTAGAGAGTGGAAGTGTAGTTTTACAAAAGCTGTGGTAAAATTTTTGTTTATGACCCATCCTCCACCCTCCAACATGTGGCATATGAGAAGGGAATGGCTGCCACACTCATTCAAATTTACTAACTCAGTGTACTATAAAAACATTTAGAGGTCCATTCAAATGGAATTTGTGGTGCCCATCTTAATGGCACTTTGTTACTTACCTAATAAATATTTTAATAAGGATTTAAAGAAATACTATCCCCACAAGGATATCTGTTCATTGGCATAAAGAATGTCATTTTGAAGGAAATCATTACAGTAAATATGAATGGTTAGAAAAATTGCAAAAGTTCTGACTTTTTCAGTAAATAATCTATCATCTTCTGCAATCTTGGTTATAATAAAGGAGGCTAAAATGACCTTCATCTTGTAGGTGAATGTACATGCAACATAATAAATGATCAAAGAGTAAAGAAATCTTAAGTGCATATGTAGCAGTATTAGAGGAAGAAGCTGCTGCAATTTGAATAGCTTTGGCAGGAAAAAGTTAGCTGAAGTGTGGTAGTCTGAGAAATATTTGATGACAAAGTCCTGGCATGAGTAGTTTTTTCCTACCTTTCAACATGAAGAATCCCTAACACTTTAATGAGCAAATATAAAAATGATAAATGTTAACATTATTATATAAACCACGGGAGAGACTGCCATCTCCAGTATGAAATTGAGGAGTTCCAAATTGTATCCCATTAGTGGAAGACAAGAAAAGAAGAATATGTGATGAGCTTGAAACTGTGTTGGCCCCATGTTGCCAACATATAATTGCTCATGACACTGGATTTCTGTGAGGGCAGGACAGTTTATGCTGTGTTTAACAACTTATTCCCCCAGTATCTAGCCTAGAAGTCCTCAGTAAATGTGTTGAGTGAACGTTTTAAAATTAGTACGTTTAGGATATAGAGTGTATCTATATGAATGTTTCTTTGGCCGTCAGAATTAGAGCGCTGGTCAGTCAAGAACAGCTTAGAAATCTGTTCCTGGCTTTGCACTAACTAGTTTTGTGATCTTGGGCAAGTCACTTTCTTTTTCTGGGCTTTACTCTCCTCTCTGGAGAACAGTGGTCTAGAATGGCCACTGAGGGCGGTTGCAACCTTCAGACTTTATAAAGGGGTAGAATCAACCCTCTGTGCTGTTCCCAGACAGTAAATCTTGTCTGTATAGCTGGGACAAAGGAGTCAGTCTTTGCCGTCACTATTACCTGCTCTACTACACCTCAGTCCTTTGTATTATCAGATTAACTATCTCCTCCATTGTGCTGCAAGTTTATCTGAGGGAGCAATCGTACCTTTGTCAGCTTGGAGTGGTGTCTGCCTTGTGCATTTTTATACCTGCCCTAATGCCTTCTTCAGTAACAACAGAAAAGTATCTTTTAGTAATGACTATGCCTCCAAGAGCATCTAGTTAGTATGGTAGCTGAAGGGTATTTGCTTCTGTTTCAGTAGGATGTGTGTATGGGATTTCATGTTGGTAAGTGTTCTACAGTCTGTCATTGTGTTATCCTGAGGAAAGCACTGGGTTTCTGGTTCTTCTCTTTTCTCCGGGAATCTCAAAATACCCTGCACCATCCAACCAATCTGTCAAGTTTGTCTCTCAATGTTCTTTAGAAACCTGAAGTAGATTATTTTAGGAGGAGCATGCATTTTTTTAGTTTACAAGAGCTCTCGCTCCTTCACATTGTTTCTGCCCAGCCCACCTGACTCATTTACATAACCTGCCTGGTTCCTGCAGGCCCTTGAGTGTTAACCGTGTCTAGACAGATCAGACTGGGCATTTGGTTACTTACATATCTAAAATAAAAGTGATGTCTGTTGGCCTCAGGGGAGACCCTGCTGAGTCAATTTATTCTCTTAAAAAAATAGAAGCAGAGCACTAAAGATTAAAGAAGTAGGCATTTGTGACTCTTTATTTTTTAAAGCATTAGAGCTGAGACTGTATCGCAAGTCAAAGACATATGTTAGGGAAAAGACAATAAGCTGGCATCAGAGTTCATGATAATAAGAGTGTGGGCCAAAAGCAGAAAGATGGGAGAATTATCCTGGCAAAATGAGGAGTAGTTACCTGGGGGCAAAGACTGTTGGACAAAAGAAGTTGATTATCCTATTCAGCAAAGCAATCCATTTAAATAAAGGTCATGCTGCTGGGCGAAAAGGGATATATATATATATTTTTCAACATCTTCAAAATGTTGCTGTCCGCAATAGAGAGGGCTCTTTCCCCACCACGACTCTAGAGATTAACCCTGACTTAACCCCATTAAAGGCATGTCATCCATGTTTTAAAGCCATTTATGTTTTTGGTCTATACAACTCTTGGGTTCATACATGTAATGCTTGTGGTATAGAGAATATATCTTTTTCATTTGTTGTACATTTACCTCTTTCTAACTTAAAAGAATAGCACTCAATTCTGCTATATATATGGAGTTAGTGAATGTCTGTTCCCAGTAGTCATGATTTTATTGCAGATTTTGATTGTATTTATTCTTTGTTTCTAGCTTTCTGGGCTGTAAAGTATTTTGTTCTCTAGTGGGGTTTACACAGATTTGTTTAAAGAATCATTTTGTATTGCAGATTTTGGAATCCCTGCTGTTCATTTCTAATTCATTTTAGTCATCTTAGTTGGTAATGTATAACAGAGCTTCATTTTATGCCGGTTTGCCTGTTTTCTTTATTTAGACAGCCCCCCCCCTTTTCTGCAAGCTGGTACATTAGCAATAACACAGCTAAAATTTAAGGAAAAAATACATTTTAATGCTTTTTTTCTAAAACATTTTAACTGTGAAATCTTGGGCCTATTATTTAACTTTCTTAAATTATTATAAACTTCATCCATAAAATTGAGAAAGTACCCAGTATACATAATGGATATTTTTGTGAGAATCAGGTAATTAATGATCGTGAAAGAAAGTGGAAGCTGAAGTATTAAACAAGTTTAAATTTTTACTTCTTTTTTATGTAGTTACTAGAAAAGAAATCCCCCAGGTTTTATGTATTTACTTTTAGAAATAATGGCTGGGGGCGCCTGGGTGCTCAGTCGTTATGCATCCAGGTGGGATCCAGCCCTGCATCCAGCTCGCTGCTCAGTGGGGAGTGTGCTTCTCCCTCTCCCACTCGCCCTGCTTGTGTTCACTCTCTAGCTGTCACTTTGTCAAATAAATAAATAAAATCGTAAAAAAAAAGAAAAGAAAGAAATAATGACTGGACTTGCAGCAAGTGTTTTTGGTTGGTTTATGGCTACCTATGGGTAGAGTTTATACTGTATACGTTATATTCCCTTCAATATTACGAGCACCAGTGACTTGATTTCGGTTTCTGACACTTAGGAAAATAAGTCATTTGACCTCTTGAGCCTCCAGTTCCACATTTGTGGATGATAATATAGGCCTGACCCACTTATATGCGCTAGAGTCACATATATGAATCTTAGAATAGCACTTGGATTAAAGTACTTTAGTAAGTGGTTTGATATTGCTTTATTTTGATGAATGCAGGTAGCGTATAAAGTATCCAGCATAGGGTGTGATCCAGGTAGCCAAACACTAATGTTAGTTCTAGTTTCCCCTTACCATTGAATAATGGTACATTTATGTACTTTAAATACATTTTTTTGGTCAAAGTTTCAGTCACTTAGAGTCAACATCTAGAGTCAACATTGGCATAGAATTGACTAGAATCCAGAATCTAAAATCACAGGGATTTAGTGGAAAGAATGTTTGAATAGGAGTCTCAAGATCTTAAATCCAGTCCCAGAGCCACACCTTGACAGCTGTGTTTTTCAGAACAATTTACTTCACCTTTGTGAAATCTGCCTCTCTCATTTCTAAAAATGGGATAATAATACCTATCCTGTGTATCAGCAAGTCTTTTGTGAGGATAAAATAAATTTATACATGTCAAAATGTATTGTAAGTTCTATGGTACTATAAAAATAAGTGATGCCGTTGTTCATATTAGTCCAAGCAATGCAAATATTAGGAGGGGACACTTGAGCAGAAGAAAGATAGGTCTTCATACCTATAGAAGAAGCAGTAAAGGCCTAATCCCTGAGGGAAGCCGGCCAAGTATTTATACCTGCTGGGTAAATTCTCAGTTGTAAGGCTTTGTGACTGTGAGCAGTCAACAATTTCCAAAGGGCTGGTCAGGAAATTAAGAGAACAGATTAAAGCAAAATTGGGTAATGTTTCCCCTGGATCTTTATACTTGAAATTGTTCCACTAAGATACAGCTGATCCTTTCACTTTTTTTTTTTTTTTTAACATTTGTAGCCAGGTTTGGCTGCTTATGCTTATGGCATGAATCATGTTTATATTCTGAAAAGATGGCCTCTTTCATCTGCCCTTTTTCTTGCCCTCCAACATGGAGCTAAAATTCAAAGTCTGCCCCCCCCCCCCC
>NC_048228.1:62719776-62757150 GCF_002007445.2 Ailuropoda melanoleuca | reverse complement strand
GTTTCTAGCTTTCTGGGCTGTAAAGTATTTTGTTCTCTAGTGGGGTTTACACAGATTTGTTTAAAGAATCATTTTGTATTGCAGATTTTGGAATCCCTGCTGTTCATTTCTAATTCATTTTAGTCATCTTAGTTGGTAATGTATAACAGAGCTTCATTTTATGCCGGTTTGCCTGTTTTCTTTATTTAGACAGCCCCCCCCCTTTTCTGCAAGCTGGTACATTAGCAATAACACAGCTAAAATTTAAGGAAAAAATACATTTTAATGCTTTTTTTCTAAAACATTTTAACTGTGAAATCTTGGGCCTATTATTTAACTTTCTTAAATTATTATAAACTTCATCCATAAAATTGAGAAAGTACCCAGTATACATAATGGATATTTTTGTGAGAATCAGGTAATTAATGATCGTGAAAGAAAGTGGAAGCTGAAGTATTAAACAAGTTTAAATTTTTACTTCTTTTTTATGTAGTTACTAGAAAAGAAATCCCCCAGGTTTTATGTATTTACTTTTAGAAATAATGGCTGGGGGCGCCTGGGTGCTCAGTCGTTATGCATCCAGGTGGGATCCAGCCCTGCATCCAGCTCGCTGCTCAGTGGGGAGTGTGCTTCTCCCTCTCCCACTCGCCCTGCTTGTGTTCACTCTCTAGCTGTCACTTTGTCAAATAAATAAATAAAATCGTAAAAAAAAAGAAAAGAAAGAAATAATGACTGGACTTGCAGCAAGTGTTTTTGGTTGGTTTATGGCTACCTATGGGTAGAGTTTATACTGTATACGTTATATTCCCTTCAATATTACGAGCACCAGTGACTTGATTTCGGTTTCTGACACTTAGGAAAATAAGTCATTTGACCTCTTGAGCCTCCAGTTCCACATTTGTGGATGATAATATAGGCCTGACCCACTTATATGCGCTAGAGTCACATATATGAATCTTAGAATAGCACTTGGATTAAAGTACTTTAGTAAGTGGTTTGATATTGCTTTATTTTGATGAATGCAGGTAGCGTATAAAGTATCCAGCATAGGGTGTGATCCAGGTAGCCAAACACTAATGTTAGTTCTAGTTTCCCCTTACCATTGAATAATGGTACATTTATGTACTTTAAATACATTTTTTTGGTCAAAGTTTTAGTCACTTAGAGTCAACATCTAGAGTCAACATTGGCATAGAATTGACTAGAATCCAGAATCTAAAATCACAGGGATTTAGTGGAAAGAATGTTTGAATAGGAGTCTCAAGATCTTAAATCCAGTCCCAGAGCCACACCTTGACAGCTGTGTTTTTCAGAACAATTTACTTCACCTTTGTGAAATCTGCCTCTCTCATTTCTAAAAATGGGATAATAATACCTATCCTGTGTATCAGCAAGTCTTTTGTGAGGATAAAATAAATTTATACATGTCAAAATGTATTGTAAGTTCTATGGTACTATAAAAATAAGTGATGCCGTTGTTCATATTAGTCCAAGCAATGCAAATATTAGGAGGGGACACTTGAGCAGAAGAAAGATAGGTCTTCATACCTATAGAAGAAGCAGTAAAGGCCTAATCCCTGAGGGAAGCCGGCCAAGTATTTATACCTGCTGGGTAAATTCTCAGTTGTAAGGCTTTGTGACTGTGAGCAGTCAACAATTTCCAAAGGGCTGGTCAGGAAATTAAGAGAACAGATTAAAGCAAAATTGGGTAATGTTTCCCCTGGATCTTTATACTTGAAATTGTTCCACTAAGATACAGCTGATCCTTTCACTTTTTTTTTTTTTTTTAACATTTGTAGCCAGGTTTGGCTGCTTATGCTTATGGCATGAATCATGTTTATATTCTGAAAAGATGGCCTCTTTCATCTGCCCTTTTTCTTGCCCTCCAACATGGAGCTAAAATTCAAAGTCTGCCCCCCCCCCCCCCCCGCCCCGCCAAGGGAATTTTTCCTCAGATCAGAACTCTGGAGTTCTAAGCAAAGATAATTAATGAGCTAGTAACAAATGGAATTTTAGCTTTTCTAAGA
Source organism: Ailuropoda melanoleuca (assembly GCF_002007445.2). Taxonomy (NCBI): domain Eukaryota; kingdom Metazoa; phylum Chordata; class Mammalia; order Carnivora; family Ursidae; genus Ailuropoda; species Ailuropoda melanoleuca. The sequence goes on along the minus strand of NC_048228.1, from coordinate 62,755,144 downwards.
CTATTAAACATAACTTACGGTATTTCTGGTAGTCTTGAGGGTTAAAAATAAAAAATGATATCAGTTGCAAAATATCTTAGGATATATTGCAGTGATATTTCAAAAGGAAAAAGAAACATTTTATTAGTAGGAAACGGTTTTGAGCACATATAAAAAAAGGGGCAAATAAGAGCAGAGCGTAGTATCAAAGCCTAGTTCATTCCACAGGTTTTGTATGTTTTGCATACAGACATGCCAACTCTTAATTCACATTGAACAAAACTCCTTTAATAATAAAGTTCTTATGTGGCTACAATTTAGTGCTTTAAACATGTTATTGCTCCAAGTCTGTTCATGATCATAAAAGAAAAATATCTCAGACTCCAGCAGATTGTGTCTGTCTAGACTGGTTTCAAAAAAGATATTGCATTATTTGATAATGGAAGTTATAATATATTAGCTTAGGGGCAACTCCTTTTAAAATATAGATCTAGTTGAACTGGGTCTTGAAGTCAAAAAGGTACCAGTTCTGAAACTTAGTTTACTTATATGTAACTAAACTGCCATATCAAAAATTGGGTTTTCATTGACATTTCTGAATGGTATTTTGTTTTGTGTTTATTAGGTGAAGATGTTTGTTTCCCTGAACAAGATTCATTTTCTCATAGCAGCCAGCTGATTGTCTTCCCATTCATCCATTCATAATACATTTACTGAGCATCCGATACAAAAAAAAAGGAACAGGAGAGAATGTTGAGTGTGAGATGAAGGAAAGCATCTTTAAGTAGAAGACATTTAAGTTCAGGACTAAAATACATTGGAGGTGGCCCCTCATCTGTGTAAGGCTGGGTTTTATGATATCTAAGGTCACATCTACAATTCTGTATGTACGTGAGTAATAGTCTTCTACCTTTGGCTCTACCATGTTTGTGGACTTATTTTTCAGTTTGAGGATTTTACAGGTTTCCTCTGTTCCCCCCCACTTTTTCCATCTGTTTTTTATTTTAGTACCCCCACTCCTACTCTCTGTCCTTGCTCCATGACAAAAGCAGTTGGATTTAGGAGATTGATGTCAAATGTGTTGTACTTATATTGGTTCTTAATAAATGTGTGATTATGGCCCAGTCACTTAACCTCTTTCAGCAAAGTTTCTTTGTCTGGAAAAGAAGGATAGTTACGTATTGTAACCACTAGAAGGTGATTAGCATTTCAGCATTAAATGTAGTAATACATGTAAAGGGCCTCTAAGAATTATAAAGTATGTTGGAAATATAATATGTTGTGGTATATTCACCCCAGCAGAGGCTGGCACTATTAGAGGAGATATAAACCCAGTGGATATATTGCTCTCTAAAATCAGTTTAAAGTTGTTTTTTTTTTTTTTTTTTTTTAAGGAAAAGGATAGATTAATGGAAGTAAAAGAGGTTTTTGTATAAGGTGTTGTTTCCTGTCCCTAATGTTGTTCTGAAATATACCTTGCCACTTTGGGACACATTAATAAGGATTAAATATGGGATAATGTTAAATGAAAATCCCCCTCCAGGTTAAAGTTTTTTATTATCTGATATTATTTTTTCCTGAGAAAATTATTTCAGAGTAGATTGGCTTTCTAAATTAAAAAGTTGTCACTGTTTAATGATCAAAATGGTACCTTATACCTTTTTAAAGGAAATAGCTAGCCATAGAAGTCCATATAAAGATGTATATATTTTAATAGCAAGATATCAGAATCAATTTATATGTCTCACAAAAAGAGATGAATTAAATATATTGTGATATATCCGCTTAGTGGAATGCTTTGCAACATTTGAGACATTGATATACACTTTACACTTACTGATTTGGAAAATAGCTGTAATATTTTACTGAATAAGAAAGATGAGTCAGACAATATGACCTACTTTTATAATAAAACATACTGAAATAATGTAGAAAGGCCTGGAATATTGTATATAAAATATTATGTTTGGTTAAGTCTTCTAGTAGTTTTGGATATTTTCCATTTTTATATATCTTTATGTCTAGAATTTTAAAAACTAGCAAATACTACTTTATTATCTGACAAAGCAATAAAGTTACTTTCAATTTTTTTAAAAAATCAGATAGGATTATTTGAGTTACATTGCCTAAATGGGGTTAGTATTCCAAAGACTAGTAAAATGATGATATTCAAAACTAGATTTTTAGTTATATCCATTGCTGCTATTTTAAAACTTTTCACCTATAAACTTCCATTTTTTTTTATAAATCTGACAATATTTCTCTGACCTAACCTTTTGACACCTCAAGAATAGTGTTTCTTGCACATAAAATTATTGTTCTAATGAAGAGCTAAATATCTTAAGAGGATTGACATACAGTAAAAATTGTTAATCATCAAGAGTATCTATGGGGACTTGATTCCTGGTTGGAGCATTAAGTTACAAACAGGTGTGAAAAGAAGGCAGAATTTAGACTTCAGAGTCTTTAGACTGAAGTACACCTTCCCTTTGATTCCTTCTAAATTATCTTAAGGCAAGAGAGAATGGGGTAAAGTAATTTCATTTTTAGATCTGGGTAACTTGGAGGACTAATTGAACATTGGTTAATTGTCTGGTTACAGTTCTTTTGTACAGCATTCCGTTTCTTTTATTTTTTTTAATTTTCATTTTTTATTTAAAGATTATTTATTTATTTGACAGAGAGAGAGAGAGAGCACAAGTAGGCAGAGAGGCAGGCAGAGGGAGAAGCAGGCTCCCTGCTGAGCAGAAAGCCCAACGTGGGGCTGGATCCCAGGACCCTGGGATAATGACCTGAGCCCAAGGCAGACTTAATCAACTGAGCCACCCAGGCACCCCTCGTTTCTTTTAAATGCCAAAACCATAACATTGATTTGGGAGGAAAAATTTAAAGGAAGTATTAGATTAGAAAAATACGTTTTTTTCCAAGGTTAGAAAATCTGTTCAGTGATTGTTAATATCATCTTTCTATAGTAACCAATGTGACCAGGTCTTCCAGACTACCCATTTTGTTTGTCCATGTTGGAAAGGCACTTGGCTCTTAGTCTGTAGGTCTTCTAACTTCAGGCACCATATTCAGTGAAAAATACAAACTTTTCATTTTGCTATCTGGACTTTAGGGTGGGCAGCTGCTGCTTTTGCTTGCCTTCCGAATATGGAACTTTATGAAAAAAGAAAATGTAATAAAGTCACCTGATCATTCACTGAGATAAAGCTTGGGAATAATTTGCATATCTTGAAGTTACAAGTAGCAGGCTTCTTGAGTAGTCTGTAAAGAATGCCTTTTATATGCCCTCATTATGTCTATGAAGTAGTGGCAGCTGGTAATAGAATTTTTCCGTTAAAGAGGATTAAAAAAGGTAAGTCTCATCATTTTAAACATTGTGTTTAATGGTTACTTTCACAAGATCGAAATCTGGACTGTATAGTGAGGTTTTACATCACATTTAAAATCCACCTTTGGTTATTAAATTCATTGGTAATCATTTTAATATTCATGTAAGATAGTTTTACATAAGGGTCTTTTGCACGTGTGATAGTATGGCATAGTAGACGGTTGGCTTTGGGAGTCAGGAAGTTAGATTTGTAATGCTTTTGAATTCCTAACATTTTATGAGGTTTTTGAGTAACTTTTTGGATGGTTTGTGGCTACATTACAGAGATTCCAACACTTTTATATATTTAGCATAGTAAATTTTTTCTTAGTTTCTGTGCTTATAATCTCTTTATCTAACTTACATTGCCTAGAACTGTTTGTTATGGGTGAATATTGATAACAGATTTACAATAAATAGCACTGATGCAAATAACAATCTGAAATTCCATGGTAATTGAGATTTGATATTGATCATTAGACACACAATTTAAATTTAACAAATAATTGAAACAGAATTGAGCACTAGTAGTTATTTCATTTATTCATTATTACTTGGCAGACCCAGAGTTTTTGCTATTCATTGACAGATTTCAAATATGAAGAACTTCCTCTTACTATAAAACATAAACTTTCATACTTGAAATCAGGTCTTTTTAAATCATGGTCCAGCTACTTTTTAAAATTTACACAGTTCTTCCTTAGTAATATGTTATTACATCAAAGAGAACAAATATTAAGGAATCACAGTAGAAGGTTATTTGGCTAAGTAGCTAATCACACTTGGTAGGGGTCTTCAATAAGGCCACCAATAATTATATCATACAATGCCTAATATAATTTGGAAAAATAAAAGTATTTTCCTCTGTTACCTTTGTGTTCATGTTTTCTTTGCAAGTTAAGTGACAAACTGTCACTTGAATGTTTTGAAATTAATTAGCTTTTACTCCTGTGATACTGTAGCTACCATTGGCTTGACAGCTAAAACTTAACTTCTGCAGAAATTGCCCATGAGAACTGAAAATTTTTCAGGGGAGCTATTTTCAGTTATGCTCATGAATAGGCCCTTCAGGTTCTTCAATTCCACCTTTTTCTTTCTTTACTCTTTCTTTCTTTCTTTCTTTCTTTCTTTCTTTCTTTCTTCTCTCTCTTTTTTTTTCTTTTCTTTTTTTCCTTTTTGCATCAGCTGCCTCAGGCACTGATGACTTTTGTGAGATTTGCCCTTGCCTGTACCCTCATCTCTGCTGATAGCAAATACTGTCACCTCTGTGGCCTAGGAAATGAGAGATGTTGCTCTCTCTGCACCTAATTTTCAGAAATGGTACAGATCAGATAATGGTACAGACTTTACTGGTAAGGTAAGGAAAAAAAAAAAAAAAAAAAGAAACACCTGGTAATTTACAAATGTTAAAGAAAGCTCTAATCTCAAAGGCTTGCATTTGTCTTCAGGGTCTTCTAGCTTGAACCACTTTCCAAATACCTGGGACACCTTGTTCTCTACCAAGTGGAGTACTTCTAGCACCTCACTGCCTCTAAATTCTGGTCTACTTTTGAGAGGGACATGCTCAGAGCCCTGAATGTCTCCTGTCGTTGAAATGATTCATAGTGTTCAGGTCTATACTCCAGAACATCCGCTCCCTTTAGTCTCACAGCTCTATAACCATACCTGTTTGCATCCACAGTCGTGAGGCTGCGCTATTGTCCCCAGTATGTAATTGAACCCAATCCATTGTAAATTGTTNAAAAAAGAAACACCTGGTAATTTACAAATGTTAAAGAAAGCTCTAATCTCAAAGGCTTGCATTTGTCTTCAGGGTCTTCTAGCTTGAACCACTTTCCAAATACCTGGGACACCTTGTTCTCTACCAAGTGGAGTACTTCTAGCACCTCACTGCCTCTAAATTCTGGTCTACTTTTGAGAGGCACATGCTCAGTCCTGAATGTCTCCTGTCGTTGAAATGATTCATAGTGTTCAGGTCTATACTCCAGAACATCCGCTCCCTTTAGTCTCACAGCTCTATAACCATACCTGTTTGCATCCACAGTCATGAGGCTGCGCTATTGTCCCCAGTATGTAATTGAACCCAATCCATTGTAAATTGTTTATCATTGATAAAATGACCTGCCTATTTCAGTGTCTCTTTCTGTGGCCTCTCAGTTAGCGTGAGATGATGCTTACAGACTTAAACTCTACATCTCCTGCAAGCACCTGCTGAACAAGCAATATTTTTCTGGCACAGAGTATTCTCCAGAAGTATCAACTCACCATAACATTATAATAATGTATAGAATATTAACTCATTTAAAAAGTATAAACTCATTTAAAAGGTGTAACCAGCTTCCTTAATCACTGAGACTCTTCACTTCCCTTCTGATACATCTGCATCAGGTTGTTCCACAGCTTCTAAGTCTTCTACAAGGAGGAATGGGCAATTGTTTGCTTTGTATTAACCTAACCTAACTAATAGGGCCAAAGTCTGGAGCCATAAGTACAGAAAATTGTATGGCAAATTTAAATGAAAGCTTAGTGCCTACTCTTTCCTAAGGCATCTCAACACCTATCAGTTTTGAGCTACATGAGAATGATGGATCCAGAGATATGTCTTTTTTCTGTCTAAAAGTATGCAGAGTTTTAAGATTTATTAATTGGCTTTTGACTACTAAAGAAATTGGAAGTTTATATTTAAAAAAATACTTTGGTTTAATTATAATTACTATGGAAATTTTAGAAATCCATTACTAATTACTCTTAACTAAACTTTGGCTTGCTGTCTAACTGGGGGAGATGTATCTAAAATTTTAGCATTGGCACATTCGTTTATTGTATTGTGCAATGGAAGTCTTCTCCTTAAAAGAATTGTGTTTCCCTTAAAACATAGAAACAGGTGATGACATTGCATCATATTGGAGTGGGGTGGAGTGGAATATCAAATGGGAGAAAGTATTAGCGTATGTGAACTAGTGAAGATATTGTTCATACTTCCTTTCCTTCCTTCTTTCCTCTCTTACTCCTGTTTTCATCTCATTTAAACTATCCTTCCCCTCTTCTCTTTATTTTTTTTTGTGTACTTTACCCTTTGTTTAATCTTTCTATAATAACTGAATGATCTTAATGTCTAATATATGTGAGATGTTTGGCTACAGGTAGTTGGGTATCGTTTTTGGCAATGAAGGAAGAATTACTTAATCTTGCAGAGAAAGAAAGAAATATGACCCTGGCTTTATTTGGTATAATGCTTTATCCAACTGGGATGCCACACATAAAAAGACCATATCTCTAGATGTTAATTATAACAGAAGGTTTTACCACCTGCACTGATTAAATCAACATTTTCGTAAAAAAAAAAAAAAGTTGATTTGTCTAAGTAAGAATATAGAATATTTGTCAACAAAGGGGAGAGCAGATATATATATATATAGTTTTAGTTCTCATTTCTAGGATATTGCTGAGTTTCAAGTCATATATATAGACTAAGGGGTAGATGTGTCTATTTCTTATAACTTGTTTGTTGTTGGCTAGAACGTTATTTTCCTAATCTTGAGAAAATATATTTTCTAAAATATAAATTGTATATCTGTACTTTTTTTCAGTTTTCTTGACTGCACTTAGGTTGCTGATAAATCATTGACCGAATGCTCATGTATTTAAGTTTTCACTGAGCATCATTGTTCTACAGCCACACTTTGCAAATTCCAGTGTTAGTGCCGTGTTCAGTGCTGTTCTGTGCCACTCGGTAAACCCTGTGCACCAGGGGTGATGAAGCAGGACAGTCGTTCATTGTTGTATACAAAGGAAAATGTGCATTTTCTAACCTCACTTTTAACGTATTGCTTTAGTTAGGGGCTTAAAGGAACCAAATTGGGAACCCGGCATTATGCGAAAAATTATTACAGATTTTGTGAAATGCTTTGTTCTTTTGGTGCTCTCTCTGCATTCCAGTGAACTCAAATTCATTTAATATAGTACCGAAGAAGAATAGCGAGGATGCTTGTCCCTCTTAGGAAATTCTAAAAAATTCACTTGCTTTTACTTGACAGCTTTGACTAAGGCTTCTGCTTTATTTTCCTTTGTCCTATTTCTTTTTTTCTCCAACTCATGCATAGGAGAACTGCAGAAGAGTGTTCAATTCTTTCAGAATCCTTTAAAAAAGAAATGAGATCTTAAATATATTAGAATACTTTGATTTATTCTGCTGTAAAATTAATCCTCTTTGTGGTCAGCCGTTTCACAGTTTCTTGGCATGGGGATATATAGTGTATTTTTTAAAGTACCATTATTTGAAACTTGATTTATCTTTTTGGCAGAGATGTTTGAACCCATAGAATATTTCACATGGATTGTAATGCCAAATTCATGTCATCCTCAGAAAACAATGAGGTTTGTTTTTTGGTTAGAGTATGGAGTCACTTGTTGAGTTTGGTTTTTNTTTTTTTCCCCCCCAACAGTTAAGATTTTCACTTTGTCATGAAAGCTAGTTGGCATTGGCAGTGAGATTTTAAAGAATGTTTGATTGTGACAGTCTTTTTCTTTTGGAAGTAAAATTTAAAAGTTTTTTTCTAGAATATCTTAGAGCATTTGGATGGTGATAGAAGTCATTAAATGAGAGAAGATAAATGCAGTCTGATACTTCAAGATGGTATCCATGTAATTAAGGCAAATTGGTGAACTATATATGATAACCCAGTGAATTGGGAAACTATGCAAATAGCTAAATAAAATAATTCAGTCTGACATGAATTTTTCCCTCTTTTGTATATCCAGATAAACTTTGTGGATGGTTGTAAATTCTTATGTAAATTCATCATATGCTTTTTCTTTAAAATCCTGATAAGAAGGAGAAAAGTTGGCTTTCCATAGTGTTTTATAAGTATCTCAGGATTAATTCCATTTGCTCAGACTGGCTTGATTTGGAGAGTTTACCTATCCTACTCCATCTGTACAGCAGTGAGTTTGGCACATACCAATTGGCTGATGTCTAGGTGGGTGTGAGACTAATTTCCCACTGTTAGGAAATTTGGGGTACTATTTAGAAAAGATAATGGATGCTGGGAGAAAACCTTGCTTTTTAGTTGGCCTTGCAACAGATCATCAAGGATCCGTTCTCTTTTCAACATCTTTGATGTGTAGTTTTGTTAACTCTAGGTAGTAAGCTGGTTTTCGGATACTTGGTATCAGGTCCTAACATAACAGCATTCAAAGACAGAAGTATGGTGGATTAAACAAGTATTTTTCTGAATTCACCCAGCAAACTCCCTCTCCATATCATTAGCTAGAACTAGGATATGTAATGATTCCTATCTGTAGGATAGATGAGTAAATAAATATCAGGGTTTCCAATACCAATAGTAAGGACTGTGCCTGGTAGAATGTGACTGAGAATAGTTGGGTGTCCAGTCTCTTCAGCTAGTGCAGCAAATAAGAGACAGCTCCTTTTGTTTTGTGTAGAGGCATGGAAGGAAGAAACCAGGCCCATACTGAAGACTTAGTATTGAGATCCACCTTTTCTAGTTTAGTTCTTGTGCTTTTTCAATGTTTCTGAATTTTTAGGAGAGTGCCACTTTAATAAAATATTTTATATAATAAAAGCTGATTATGTTAAACTCATTATACTTGCATGCTTCTTCAACCAGGGCACTGATAGTGAAAACAGGTTGTGTCAAAATTAATAAATAATGCAAAAAATTAAAATTATGCTTATATATGCATCATACACTCATAGAATACTGTATATACGAAGAGATGTATACATACTCTCATGTATTATGGAAATGTAAGTTTTTATGATGTAGCCCAACTGAAGAATTCTAGTGATTTAAAATGACCTCTTCATATTTTTTTCATTTCCTACTTTTCAAACTTTTCTGATTTCATGGGCTTAAATGAGCAGCCCTGTCTTTATTCAAATTACATGATTGGTATAGTCTATTAGCAGGAAATAGTGTAGATATATTTTCACCCATAGAAAATATTAGCATCTTCTCGGAGAAATGTTTACTTACATTTCACACCATGTTTCTCTTTTTCTCACTTTGCGTCTATTACGATACTTACCATTGTATCAGACTTAAGTGATTATGACATAATTTTGTTTTGTTGGTCATTTCCAACATAAGACTGTTAACATGCTGAATAGTAAATTATAGGGATATACATTATGGCAATAATTATCTTTATGGCATAGTCATAATTTATATTATCATAGGGTATTCATTTAAATTTCTAATATAATAGTTTTTTCTCATGCTATTAGAATCAAAACTTCTCAATCGGTTTTTTCAAACTTTCAAACAAGGTAAATATTTGGATATTGACACACCAAAGATTCTCTCCATGACCATTGTTTTTGTTCAGGTTAGATGAATTAAAAAAAAAAAGAAAGAATAAAGGCAAATTTCATAATCCCAATGTAATGTTAGGAGGTAGTAATAGCGTACTGAAAACAGAATGTCTGGGCTAATAACTCAGCACACCACTTAGGAGCTCAGTGACCCTGGGTCACTTACTTAAGCTCTTTGTTCCTTCAGTTACTTTTCTCTAAAATGGCTATTATGAAGATTAAATGAAATTATCCACGTAAGCACTTAGCATAGTACTTAAAATATGGTAAGCACTTGATAACTGTTATCTCCTGTCATTATTGCTTAATCTGTAAAACTTGTAGAAGTGATAGTTAAAATTATATTTTGATAAATGGAAAACAAAACATACCTCCCTCCCAGTTACCTAAGTATTGTGGTTCTTCACATGTCCATTAAATATTACATCTACTTACAGAAGGATTTGAACACTCATTAGGCTCCATAATTGCATATGATCTTCAAATTATATTATTAGCACATTTTAAAAATTATTTTTTATTTGAGAGCATGTGCATGCATGGGGGGAGGGACAGGGGAGAGGAGAAAGAGAATCTCAAGCAGACTCCCCACTGAGTGTGGAGTCTGACATGGGCTCAATCCACGAACCTGAGATCATGACTTGAGCCGAAATCAAGTCAGACACTTAATCTGACTGAGCCACCCAGGCGCCCCTGATTATTACCACATTTCTATGTACCCATCCTGATCAGCCACAACTTTTGTAGTTTTTATAAAGTATGTTTGAGATTAATTTAGCATAGGTGACCTCTTGGAGTTGTCATTCATATATTATCAGAGCACCCAGTTAGTTTGGCTAATACAAATTTAAATAGTTAATTATGAAATTCAGAATTCTAGTTATAGGGCATTGTCATATAATTAAAAGTATAATGTATTGACATATTTTGTCTCTCTCTCTCCGACTTTATCTGTTTATGCACATACATACACACATACAATGTTAAGGAATATAGGACTGTATTTAAGTTATTTTTAATCCTTGTATGTGATTTTATTTACAGTGAACCGGGCCTTGACCAAGTTGACCATTAATTAATTCCATGTTTCCCTAGTTGTAAGTCTGTAGCACATTATTATTATTTTAGCTCCAGAAGTTATATTTCTATATATAAATAATAAAACATATTATAAATGAAAAGTTTAATGAATGAACTTTCAAAAATGTGAATGCTTGATTTTTAAAGAATGGACCTTTACTTTTCCTTTAAGTCACTTAGGTCACTAGTGAAAATACTGATCTTGATTGAAAGAAGTTAGAAATTGGCGAAATAAAGATCATTGCCCATGCCATTATCTTTCTTTCTGTGCTATATTTATTTTGAATTTGAAAGACCTAGAATTTCATCTGAATTAATAAATTTGTGTGTGTGTGTATGTGTGTATTTGAGTAAATGAATGAATGGTTTAATACAGAGACCAAACAGTAACTTCTCATGGAAGCTGCTTCTGTGTCCTAATACCATTTTCAGTATATTAAAAAAAAAATAACTATTGTTGAAACAGGGATTGAAAACAGAGACATAATGAGAATAATGACCATTTTCAAATTATTTCGGTGAAGATTTTTTTCTTTTACATCTAATCTGCATTTTTTAGGGTAGGTCTTTATGTTTTATACTATGATAGTTTTTGCTAGTTGAAAATAGACTGGGGCAACTGGGTGGCTCAGTCTGTTAGGCAGCCAGCTCTTGATTTCGGCTCAGGTCATAATCTCAGGTCTTGAGATCAGGCCCCCTTGGGCTCCAGGCTCAGTCTGCTTGTCCTTCTCCCTCCTCTTCTGCCCCTCCCCTCCTCAAATAAATAAATAAATAAATAAATAAATAACATCTTAAAAAAATAGACTGCTTTTCTTTGTTGAAAGCACAGTTTTAAGCTCTGATACGAAAAAAGAGGCAGTTTTAATTACCATTAATTTTTAAATCCTGCAATTCAAATGGGAGGAGCAAATAATGCACCCATTACAGTAGAGTAGATGACATGGGAATGGTTTTCTTTAATGTCTGTTGACTGGTGTAAAGCTTGTAGGGTCCAAAGTATAGAGCCACAGTTACTATTGAAGTTAGCACTAACTCAGTAAATATACAGGTATAACTTATAGGGAGGCCAAAATCTCTTTATAATTAAAACAACCTTAAAGCTTACTGAAATATACTCATTTTTCATTATGGCTAAGTATACAATATCATCCTGGGGGGAAAAAAGCAAATTTTATTTTGTTTGTTTATTTCAGTGAGAAAGTCTTCTAAATTTGATGACAAAAAATATAGTAACATTAAACAGTCTCTGGGAGTTTGGGGCTATATGTCTAAGACTAGTAACATTCACTGTGGCTTATCTGGAAGGCACGNTGAGAAAGTCTTCTAAATTTGATGACAAAAAATATAGTAACATTAAACAGTCTCTGGGAGTTTGGGGCTATAGGTCTAAGACTAGTAACATTCACTGTGGCTTATCTGGAAGGCACGGCTAACCGCTAATCTCTGGGAATCAGATTATTGTTTAACTAGATAGCAAGCATGCACATGTTTGCAATTATCTTTTGTTTATATAAAAACATGCCTATGTGTGTATGTGTAACTACATATCCATAATTTGAACATTAAAAAATGAAAACTGAATTTCAGGATTGCCTGCAACGTCATCCATTCATGACTCTGCTATGCATCCAGTGCGCGGTGGTGTTGGAGTGAGTAACACAGATGACAGAGGGTCCGCCTGGGGGCTTTTCCTTTGTTAACACCAAAGTTAGAGATGGTGTCCAAGAGAAAGTCCTGAAAGCCAGGAGGTAGCTGGAAGGCAGGACAACATCTAGTTTACAAAGGTGGAGAGTTTTAGATGCTTTTGTATATTCTCTTTAACACCTATTCTCAAAACGCTCCCCTGTCTTCAGGTTGCACCACTGGGAAGGCAAATAGAACTCTCTTGACCAACAAGCCAAGAATCATTTTAGCAAAATGTGTACCTAAATAGCCTGACTATGTCTTCTGACCTGTAATTTCCTAAGATCACGTGTCCAATTTGAGGCTCCTGCCGGCACAGTACGGGGTACGTCACAGGCTATTCAGGTGAACCACTTTCTTGGCTTCCTCTGTCTCAGTCGCATCTATAGCTAGTTGTCAGAGCCCGCACTTGCCTCAGCAGAGCAGCCGTGAACAGGAAACAGAGTTGGTGAATTGCTGAGACACCCTGTGTAGCCGCTGGAGGTTTGTGAAGTGGAAGACGCCGCAGTCAAGCTCAAGGGGTGGTTATATAGAGGGGAAAAGAGCCATGGAGCTGACTCATCAGAAGGAAGAGTGCAGATAGCCGGAGTGGAGAGAATAGTTGTGTTCCCTTTCCTCTTTTGTACTTTAAACCATTATTACCACAGCACTTTGAAAGGGGTCTGCAAAAAGCATAACTTCTGCTAGGTTTGTATTAAATAGTTGAATAAAGCCTTCTTGATTTCACCTGCAAAGCATATGATTTAAAGCAGTTGCTCAGACATTTCTAAAATGGATTTATTTCCATTTCTTCACAGTGATGTTAAAAACCCTACCTTTTCCTGTAAATGGAAATATATAAAGAGCTGAGGTACTCAGAATTCAGACTTATTGACTTATTTTACTTGTTAGGATATACAGTGTGCTGAATATAATATTATGTATTATTAAAATTAACAATATATATGTTAATATTATATATTATGTAATATTAACAAACACTATACCTGTGTGTTCCACATCCCAATTATTTGTTAATCAGTAATTATTAGATTCCAGTAAGAATGTTCTGATTAATGTTATATTGATCGATAATCCTTGAAGAAAGTGACTGAATAGAGAAACATTCTGTTGGTCCCAAATACTTATTTACTAACTTTTTAATAAGTGAATCTAATTTCCAGTCTGTTAATAATTCAGATCTAGGGGCGCCTGGGTGGCTCAGTTGGTTAAGCGTCTACCTTTGGCTCAGGTCATGATCCCAGGGTCCTGGGATCGAGCCCTGAATTGGTCTCTCTTCTCAGTAGGGAGCCTGCTTCTCCTTCTCCCTCTGCCTGTCGCTTCCCCTGCTTGTGCTTTCTCTCTCCGTCAAATAAATAAATAAAATCTAAAAAAAAAAACAAAAACAAAACAGATCTAACAAACAGGAAGCATTGGGAAGGGGTCAACCAATGAGGGATTAATTTTAACTCCTAGCTCTGACCTTCCTAGTCATGTTACTAGAGTATGTAGCTAAACTTCTTTCCACCAGTTTCTCCACTTTGTAGATATGAAAAGGTCTCTTGTGGTTTTTAAGAATAAAGTAGGTAATGAACTTAAGAGTTTTGCACAGTGACTGGAACATACTATAACTTATCCATTTCAAGACCTACATTATATTTATATTTTCACATATCTGAAACTGGATGCATCATAATAAATAGTCTATCAGTTTAATTGGCAACATACTCTTTTTCCTTTATGATACATAAAATTATGTTCTACCTTATAATCAGGGGCATCTTATATTTGTTGAAATATGGTTCATAAAGTGGCATATAAAATAATATTCTACCCTTTAATGAGAGGTGTCTTAATATGACTACGGGACTATGTGTGCCATAACTCTGTTAGTCCCCATCTTTCCTTTTCTAGCTAGTATTTGTTGTTATCAGACAGTGTCTAATATTGCTGCTTAAGTCTCAATCCAGGTTCTTTTTGTGGTTTTCAAATTAAATAAATAAATAAACAATTAACATATGTGTAAGTGTATATATATATATGATTATTTTTTATTAATGAAATATAGACTTCATAAACACATAGCCAGTAATAAAAGTACTGACATTTTTGTAACTGAACATCAAGTTAATAATTGCTATGATTCTGGTCACTCTGTTTTCATACCTCAGCAATTTTCAAAAGCAAAGCTAGTTTAATAATTTTTTTGTTACTTCTGCAAATTATGTGATGAGGTACACTTGTGTCAGAATGCAGCAGNGTATATATATATATGATTATTTTTTATTAATGAAATATAGACTTCATAAACACATAGCCAGTAATAAAAGTACTGACATTTTTGTAACTGAACATCAAGTTAATAATTGCTATGATTCTGGTCACTCTGTTTTCATACCTCAGCAATTTTCAAAAGCAAAGCTAGTTTAATAATTTTTTTTGTTACTTCTGCAAATTATGTGATGAGGTACACTTGTGTCAGAATGCAGCAGTGAAAGATCAGAACCAGAACATGACAGGTTGAGAGTCACAGGAAATGAAACAGAAGGTAAAGTGACTCCTTACTTCCTTTACAAGTCTCTCAGGTTAACTGAAAGTCTGGGGCTAGGAACAAAGACAAACTCAACTGCTCTTTCCTGGTAAATGCCTGCAAACCTAGCCATGAGGGAGCTTTTGAGGCCCTGGTGCGCCTTCAGCAAATTTGTAAATTCGGCAGATATATGAAATAAAAATCAGCAGTTGGAAGTTAGTGCCTTGCTTTATATTTTGATAGATAAATTGCTTAAGGATTTAAAATCCATCCACAGTAACGATGCTACATACTGGATTAGAATTAAGGGATTTATTTGGTCTTCTTTTACCAGAAAACCAAGATTACTTCATATCAAAACAGTGCCTTTGAGAAAGTATAAATAGCAGAAGTCTTTATTTGAAACTTCATTTGGAAATCAAGACTCTCATATTTCCAAAATATATTATAAGATATGATTTTGTGTACCTTTTTGAAAGTGAGTAGCTTGCTTTTCACAAAGCAAAACTTGTTGAATTATGTTTATAAAATATTTGTGAAAATAGCAGTGCTCAAATATGTAATTTGTATGTCTATTCTTTGACTCATTATTTTAAAGTTACTTTAATTATATATATGCAATTACATATACATTATTATGGTGTATTTAGCATACTCATACTATTTGAAAACTATCACCAAGATATTTCAAAAAGGTAATATCACTTTTATAGTAGTTGGCATTCTCCCTACACCTTCTTAAGTTACAATAAGCAATATCAAAACAGTAGATCAGTGTGTGGCACTGCGATTGAGAATTGCACCATTGTCCAAATTATTATTAGTTTTTTATTCATAATTGTTGAGCCTCTTTTTGAATCTGATGTTATCTATTGTACTTTTTGGTTGCATAGCTAGCAGTTTATTTTTTAAAGCTATTCTGTTCTATTTCCTAGATAAAATGGACAATTTTGATCTCTGAGTAGCTGCATTGAAAACCATTACTGAAGGTATCCCAGTGATGTTTTTGGAAAAGGGAGTACTTTTTTTTGGTGTTCCTTTAACTGAATTGAGTATGCTGCCACCTAATCAATTTATAAGTTTGGCCCTATGCCTTATATAGTATATGCTAAATTGCATATTTTAAGCATTTGTCCCTGAAGTGGGAATGTTCATACGTACTTTGAAAAACTGTGGGAAAAACAGAAATACTTAAGTTAATTTCTAATTTATTAATAGTGATGATAAAAATTTGCCACATTTTTTCATTTTTACCTTGAGTTTTTATAAAGCTTTAAGGTAGTTTTTATTCCAAACAAAAGATTTTTTTCCCTTCTATTTTTCACTTGTGTCATATCCCTTTAATTGAAGACACGTGGTACCCTGGGGAAAAGGTAGACTTTTGAGTGTCACAGAACTCACTAAATTTCCCTCTTATTATTATTATTATTTTTTTACCTTGGATTACCCCATTGTCTCATTTCTAATGGGGGTATAAGGGAGGAAAAATACTTTTTACTCTACCCTTCTGAGTTCTTAGCTGAGACCCATGTAATAAAAGACAGATCAACAAGAGAAAAACAGAAGTTTATTAAGACATATACCTCATTTATACGTGGGAGATATATGCAGAGAAAAACGAGTACCTTCCTGAGGGGGCTAATTCAGTCATCAATACCATCTGGATAGAGGCTAGGGGATCTAGGCCTGTTAAAGGTGTAGGGGTCTGGGGCAGACTGCCCTAGGAGGATGGGTCATTTTGAAATAGATTATTTTGAGTTAAAAGTAATAAAAACCCAGCAAATGCAGGAAAAGCTCTCTGCCTCCCACTCTTCTACCTAAATTTACATTGGAAAGGAGAGCCTGTACCAGGAAGAGAGCTATTAACTGACTCCCCTTTACCTAGGAACCTTACTTGTGTAATAGGGCAACCGTAGTTTTCCAGACATCCCTTTTCACCTTTTTGCTAATGGTCTTTCTCCCCTTTGTATCCTCAGACCCTGCCCCTTCCTTAGTTCATATAAGCTTCATGTTATCTCATTGTTTTTGGAATTTCCCCCATAGGTATACTTATTACATTTGATTTTCTCCCATTAATCTGTCTCATGTCAATTGAGTCTAAATCCAGCTAGAAGGATCATAGGGCAGAGGAAAATCTTCCTCCCCCGGACAGAGGAGAGCAAATGATTTTTAGTATAGATGAATGGGTCCTTGTTAGAAGAACAGATGGGAGGTTGGAAGAATAGATGGGAGGTGTGATAGTTTGTAACAAGGTTTGTCTGGGTGTGGTGTCTTCTTCGAGTTTCCTCTCTTGTAATAATGGTCAGTCTTCCCTGGTTGATTCAACTCCCTGGGAGGGGACAATGAGTTCCTTCTAGAGAATCTGTATTTAGGTAGATAACTGGAGTTCAGAGAAAGCCTCTCCCTGCATTTGCTGTTTTTCATGTGCCTACAGCTCCAAATAATCAGTATTCCAAAGCAGTTATTTTGGAGTGAGATGTCCTAAACAGCCATATTTTAGGGTGGTCTATTCTGCTACTCTTCAAGGGTTTGTTCTAATTATCTCAGGAGAGTCACATAGGGTTAAATAAGATACCCTCTGGAACAGCACTTTTACCACTATTACCCCCACCACCTCCACCACCAGAAGAAACCAATATTAATAACACTTATCCTTTGCCAGGCTTTTTATTTTGTGTTTCACCNCTAATTATCTCAGGAGAGTCACATAGGGTTAAATAAGATACCCTCTGGAACAGCACTTTTACCACTATTACCTCCACCAATATTAATAACACTTATCCTTTGCCAGGCTTTTTATTTTGTGTTTCACCTAGAGAATCTTGTATAAGTCTCCAAATCATCATTTTACATGGATGGAAACATGTCTAAGAACAATCAGCACCTCAAGATTACACAGCTAGTACATATTATAGTCAAGGATTTCAGTTCTTTTTTAAAAATCTTTTTAACAATTTATGACACTTTTGTAAAGAACTAATTCGAGTGTATGTTTTAATTATTGAATATTCTTGAATTAATCATTAACCTGTCCATGCAAAAGTTATTTAATGGTTCCTATTTCTATGTGCTATTTTTTTTTTTCCTTGCAAAAAGCATGAAGATATTAAGAAAGCTGTCATGAGACTACCATAACAATATTAAGGGGGAATCAAATCAGATTAATTCCATTTCTATCATGTTAACTAGCCTACACTTGTGATCCATCTACTTGGGCACACAAGCTGCTTGCCGAATTGTGCTGGTACAGATAACCCTTAATTCCAGTGTATCCTGTTTTTGAATCATTTCATTCAACAAAAGCCTTTGAGTCTTCTTTTGTTGCCAAGAACAAATGGTTAGATTTTAGGAACTGTAGCTACTTTTGTTATTCACAAATTCCAGAGCCTTTCAAAATTTATCATTCACATTCTCAGCTTTGCACACAATCAGTCATTATGTCAGCAGCTGCCCAGGGAGCCTCACAGGACATTGCTACATTAAAAATAATAATAAAATTAAATCCTTAAATATCAGAGTTCTTTACTTCTGTAGTTAAAAATTAATTACTTATATTTAGTAGAAATCCCATTGTACATTTTGACAGGGAGGGAAAAGCAATCTCTGGGTTGAAAATTAAATTGATTAGATTGATATGTTTTAAAAATAGAAAAGGTTATAAAGGGGTTCCATTTCCAAATAAATGACTTCAAATGATTTATTGCAGGCTACCATAACTTAATCAGACATCAGCTTTTGTTTTTATAGTTCACTGAGTGAGCAATCAAAAATCTGTGACAATTTGAATAATTATAAATTTTGAGATAATATGAATGCACAGAAATAGCGCGAGTCCACTTTTCTACACTAGAGACAATAAGCACATTACCATATTGAACATTTAGCCTGCTTCTGAATATGTGATATAGTATATTTGTGATTAGATTAGAAAATAATATTTTAAATGACAACTTGAGTGTTCCCCTCCATCCTTCTCCCACATCATTCACCTTCCCTTTCCTTTCCCCCTTTTTCTGTGGTGGTCCATGGTGTTCAAAACATTGAAATAACATTCTATGTATTGCAATCAAAGCATAAATATAAATATTAATTTGTAGAGTGTCATCAGGAGGCTGTGTCAGGGACACTTTCATAGAAGTCATTTGTGATCTGTCAGGTTCTCATTATTTTAAATGTCCTTGATCATGTTCTTTTTTACTGATGTCCTAAGTGAAAGACCATGTTTTTGTCTTCATCTTCACTTAATTTCCTTCTCATTCTAAAAATGAAGGGAATGAGATGAAATGCTGACTCAGGTTGTCAGTTTGCTGGCAATTTGCTTTTAGTCCCATATGGAATTAGAGGCATCAATCTATGCACAACGATGCCACCTTCTGCTGAACACTTGACATCTTTGAAAAGATCTGCTTTACTTTTGGAGTATGGACTTGAACAAATGAGGAGCTTTATATGAATTTAAATTCAGTTTTGGTTAGATGAAAAAAGACGCATGTGTGAGGTGACCGGAAGATCATTTTCTTTTTCTTTGAAGCAGAAGTCTGCTGTTAAGAATCTAGAAAATTCTCCGTAAAGGTTTATGTTTTAGATTTTCTCAATTATTGGCAAAAGCTTAATATTTAACAGTTCACTATTTATTAGCAAACCCAAAATAATAGAGATGATTTCTTAAAAGATTACCAAAAATATTATGTTTATGTTAGAAAATGTATACAGTCTCCTTTATTGTTATTATTAATGACTTTCAACTTTTCAGTTGTCTTATTTATCATCAGATATTGTGATCCAGGTTTGTTCTTTCAGACAAACATACCAGAATGCTGAAAAGTGGATTTTTTTTATAGATTTAAGAATACATTTAGCTTGCATTTATTAATAATGGATAGACCTTACAATGTTCTTCTGTTTATGTTAATGAGAGAAAAAACGTAGTTGAGATTTATCAATTTTCTAAAAGTCATGTTCACTGAATAATTCATTCTCATATACAATGCCAGTATCTTATCTTCATGTAATCCCATCTCACTGGTGTCGCGGCCTTCATTCAGTGTTTCAGCGCAAATGTTTCTAAAGGGTTACTGTGATTTTGCATATACTTTAAAATCTGCCGAAAAGACTGTATATGCTCTAAATGTATAAAACTTCCAAACATATCTGATACAGGATTAATGTGAAACTGGAATGGGCCAGCTTAATGAATGCCAAGCTTAATGTGCAATCTATTTTTTGAATAAATCATACAGGAGAATTGCAGAGTGTGTAAATTACATAGCCATCATAAATCAATATCCTTAGATTGCCCTGATTTAGATAAGGGGTAGCACTGCAGAGGCCATGACATGTTTGAAAGTGGATGAGAGGAAAGCAGTTAAAGTGAGAGAGGAACACCCATTAAGGAAAGGAAATGTTCAGAAAATTATTATAAAAGTTGAATACACAAATTACACATCCCTGGGCAGGGGTTATTTTATGCAGAGTACATGCATGCATAAAAGGGCTCATGCTGGTTTTTACCGTGTGACTATGGCAGAACGAAGTTAAGATATTTGGACTGTTCTTGCCTTAATGCTTAAGAACGAATTCTCTAAATCAATAGCATTGTTAGAGGAGTTTCTTAATAAAGATTTTGCACTCGTTGATGAAGCTGCCCATCATGGTCTCCGTTCTAATCCCAACTCGGTACAAGAAAATTAACTTTCATGGAGGATACTGGTAATCTCTTAAAGATTTCCACTATGGGTCATCTAATCATTTTATTATAAAAACAGGTCTTGCCATCCATTTTACATTAGTAGTGGCTGCAGGAAAAATATTAGCTAGCAATAAAAAGATGGTGTTAAAACGTGGCTTTTTAAAATGTCTACACTGGCAAAACAAGTTTTGTGATGAGATGTGAACACTTTTTTTTTTTTTGAAAGCCTTTCACAGGATCATATTAACTGCCAGGAAGTTTTGCCAAACAGATTTTAAGGGGAAAATCAGGCTATCCTAACTGTCCAAATGTTTTCTCACGTTTCAAACAAGCAGCTGCTGGGAGTTCCTGCCAGTAGTAAACCTTTCAGGCAGAATGTGAGCAGCTGCCAATCTTGTGTCAATATTTTAAATTCACTTACAACCATCTTAACTGGTGTAAAAATTTCTTTTTCTCCCCAAAAGGGCCAAGAGATAACTCTTTTTGTTGCTTTGCCTCATTTTACTCCCCTAGTGGTGAAATAGCCAAATAAGCAATTTTGGTAGAGAAAGAGTGATTTCTTTGAATATTAGGAGTAAGAACAAATCTCCGTTTGTCTGTTGATGAGGACAAATCTGAGATAATAAAAACAGTAACAACACAATAAGAAAAATGTAAAAAATATTCTCTATGACTAGTTCAGCAGATACTCCGGTAATGAATTTATTTAGTGCTTATCGCTAGAGTGTGTGTGTGTGTGTGTGTGTGTGTGTTCTGTTTTGTTTAAAAGAAGGAAAGTCCAGAATTTGACTTTCAGAAACATACAGATCAAGATTGACAAAGGCAAGAAATAAATGCCTAGAAATTAGTTTGAAGGTATTTATTAAACACTGGAGAATAATTATCTACTTGAGTCTTAGGTTACATTATGAAGATTATATCATAATCCGTGGCCTAAAGGAATTTTCTTTGAGGTACTTGAGAATCAACAGTGCGTGGTATTACTGCAGACGTAAATTGAGAGGAAACAATTGGCAGAAGATTGTGCCTGAGAACAGATTGGATGAATCTTTGTTTCCTGAAATAGGAGGATTTTATTATAAGGGCGATGATAGGTAATAGTGGGGAGAGAATGATGAGAGGAAACAATGAAGGAACAGTAAGATGAGGGGGATTTGTAAGAGCCACTCGTTTGTTGCGAGAATGAGAATTTGCCCAGTTATCTTTGTTAAAGATAACAAAGTGAAGGGTACTTGCTAGTGGACACTTTGAAGCAGGTGTTTCAAAGTCTGTCTTGTCCTTCAGTGTTTTTATCTAACAAATAGGTATTGGGAATTTTCATTAAAATTGGAACAATTTGTGGAACTGAGCATTGCTGGCTTCTTTCTGGACAACCTTTCACTTTCTCTCTTTTTCTTCTTTTTTAAAATTTTTGTTTAGTGCTGAAAAAAGTTCCTTTAGTCACAGATACTTTTAAGATTTAATTTTACCTCTAAAGTTCTGTGAATTTTTTATTATTCAGGTTGAAAAACTATTCACATATATTATCATGCGTATTCATATTTTTTAAATACCATAAAGCAAAATCCCGATTCATTATTTATTTTAGATTATGAGGTATAACTACGAAGTGATGTGATTTTAAAAACCAAACTTGCAGAATTAGTGCAAATTAGGCAATCTTTTAAAGTAGTCATTTTGGAAAACTATACACATTCTAGTGGCTAGGATATTGCTGAATCATTTTTGAAACTTCTCACCTGAATAGTCTTTATAATCAGTAATAGGAATGTAAATACTACTGTTTTGCGAAAAAATATATGAACTATTTCTTTCTATCACTTCACTCTCCTGGCTTGGCTCAAAATATCTTTTGATTCTTCAAAAAAATGAAATCCACTCCCCAAAGATAGCAATATACTGTTAAATATTTTGCTATGGATCTCCTTGGTACCCTCAAAACATTAGTGTTTAATGAATATGGAAATGAATTCTAATAGGAGTGCTAAATTCAAGGAGGGGTTCCAATATATCTCTTTTTAAAGTAACGGAAAATTTGCTGTGTTGCATAGATGTTTTTAAGGTGACTTATAAAAGGAATCACATTCCCTAATATATATAAATTCTAATAAACTTTCAAAAATAAGTTAGATTATTTTATAATATCAACTCATGTGACTATCCAAATTTATAACTTTTCGTTATGGAGTTCACACACCAAACATTTACTTCTTGGGAGAGTAGCTTAGATACTAATTGCGTAGTAGACTGTCAGAACCTGGGAGAGGGAATGCCTTCTCTGAAGGCCTAGCTTCAGCCTTTACTAGCTGTGTGGTCTTAGGGGAAGCAGTCACCTTATTTTCCTGTTACTCAGTTTCCTCATCTGTAAATTGGGAATAGTAATAGTGTCTCCCTTATAGGTTGTTTTAGAGATTAATAATTTAGTGCATGTGAAGTGCCCTGCACATGAAGATGTTACCTAAATGTTACAGTTAATAAGGTGATACTGATACATTTGAATTGATCCAGTCCTTTTGCCTCACTAGCAAATTTAATATTAAATGGTCCTATCTGTGATTTTCACCTGAAAGTAGTTGCAACAGAAACCGTTTCAGGGAAAGAACTGTTAGAGGACTAAATCTGTCGTTTTCTTTGATTGATTGCTTGGAGTTTTATATTTTTATAATAAAGACCAATTAATTAGATGTATATTCATTTTACATTTCAGGTGGCAGCAATAAGTGTCGAAATGTGGGATTTTTAAAGTTAGTACAGCTTTCTTTCTAAGGGGTTTAAAGTAAGTGATTCTGTGTTCTTAAACAGAGTGATGAATTTTTTGAATGGTTCCACAGAGTACTTCGTATAGTTTTATTTCCTCATTTCATTTAATAAATACTAACGAATGCATACCAATTTTGGATGGTTACATAAAATATGCATCTGACAAAAAAAATAAAGATATATTAAATCTTGGGGAAATCACAATTTGAAGACATGTATTTAAACACAACAGAGAATCTTTGCGCTATTCACAAGTCATCATGTTCAGTATTGGCCAATGATAATAGATAGGTTGTTTCTTCAAGGGTGTGAACAGGTTCATTCTCTCCCTGGGTAGCAGCTGTGGCTGCTGTGCACAGATGTGACCGTCTCTCCAGGTAAATGGGAGCTACAATGTTGTTTGTGTAGCCACTGCTGATAATTGTAGAATATTGTGTAGTGGCCCTCCTACCTTGCTCTTCTGCTGCATTCATAGTGGTAAAGAATTCATTGTGTGATTGGGTTTGCCTGCAGGTAATTGAGTCAATCCTTATTTCTCATTTTTGTAGGGAAATGCATTTGATTTTAATCCAATAGCTGTGAGGCTCTCAAGGGAATACTGACTGTACTATTGAGATGGCAGTCTCTCTGTTCACTTCAAGTCATGAGGCTTCTAGCTTGTTTGTTTGTATTATCGGATAAAGTGAATACCGCACTCAGCCTTTGGGTTATGCCATTGAAAAACCAACTCTTGAATGGCAGCAAACAGTGAGGAGGCCCTTTTTTTAAAAACAAAAAAATTTTTTTAAGCTTTATACCTGAGGTTTTTTACTTTGTGTATTCTCACTCTATTTTATCAAATATGGGTATTTTAACATCTGTATGCTTATGATTCCTTTATTTTTTTGCTTGTTATAATTTTCAAGTTAATTGTGTGTGTTGTATGAGTGCCATGTGTGTATGTGTGGCATTTTTATAATAATAACAGCATGTTTCTGTGGTTCTGATTGTGTCTGTTTGAATTAGCTCCAAAAGACCTTGGTGTAATTTCTCCTGGGTGTCTTCTCATTGATTTAAATCTCAAAAATGAGTATTAACGGATACAGTGAGTGCTCACTGAAATCCTAGAGCACTGTAGACTTTTGACAGGCAGGTTTTTCTCATCTTAAGAGAAGAATCACCTCAAGTGATTCTACCAGTCCTAGAAGTGACTCAGCTTTGACAATGCAAGCACACGGGTAGTTCCTGCCTTGGAATCCTGAGTCTTTGGTTACTACTGCTGAAGTTTAGCCAAGAAAGAGCTCTGGACCATATTTATAACTCATTATATTATGAGACAAGATTGAATTATTAAATTGTGAAGACAAGGTTATATGGTTCAGTATGGTTCAAAATAAAAACACACACACACACCAGTGTTTCTTACTGTGTTTAAGCCATGTGCCTTGCATAATCTGTTTGCAGGAATAATTTAAAGTGCTTAATTCTTTAAAATAACAGGTTTTGTACATGATTTTTTCAACTACTTTAAGTCTATTATAAGCAAGATATGCTTTTGTTAGAATACTACAATTGTGAGTATCTTCCTTTGAAAAATGAGTTTTAGTCTACATTTGGGCTCTTAGCAGTAGGACATATGTATTAGAATTTCTACATGATTGTATTGTTATAGAACTTATGTACCAACTTGGACCTCTTCTGAGGAGAGTGGCAGTTTGAAGTACCAAAAACTACGTTACATATGGTATTGTAAAATGGATTACAATATCAGTGAGGCTTTTGTTTTCATAACTATGGGTAGTTGGTGTAGGAAACTCAAGAGTTGGTGGGGTCTGGGGCAAACTTTCTGAATTGTTAGCTTTTATTCACTTTTAGTGACTGTTACTTGTGGAAATGTGGATTCACTCTTACCAGGTCTTCTGATTTTTAAAGAGAAGTAGGGCATCTAGGTTTCCATGTGATCTTTACTAGTTTTTAAATGTTGCCTACTATTTCAAACTTTTTTCTTTTTTAAAAATATTTTATTTATTTGACACAGAGAGAGGGGGATTGAGAGCACATAAGTAGGGGGAGTGGCCTAGGGTGAGGGAGAAGCAGACTCTGCTGAGCAGGAAGCCAGACATGGAGCTCAGTCCCAGGACCCTGAGACCATGACCTGAGCCAAAGGCAGACGCTTTACCGACTGAGCCACCCAGGTGCCCCTCAAACTTTTTTTCTATAATTATTAAATAATAATAATTCATAGAAATAAGATAGTGTCTTTCCATAAAGCCTTTTGTTTTTCTAACTCTCAGATTAGTCTGGTTTAAAAACATTGAGACTCGATTAACGTAAAATAATAGGTACACCTCATAAGAGTTCTCCTCAGTCATTTTTGACAGTTATATACAACTGGGTAGCCACCCCCTAAAACAAAATTTAGAACATTCTCATAACTCCAAAAAGTCCCTTAAGTGTCCCTTTCTAGTCAATTCCCCATACTTCCCTTGTGCAACCATTTTCTAGAACTTTATTTGAAAGGGCAAAGGAATTGTGGCTTTTCAGCAGATGAAGCCCAAAGGCTACAACCACCATTGGCAGTCTCTTGCGATAAAGAAGACAAAATGATCTCATTCTTTTAGTCAAGGGAAGGAGGGAAAGGAAATCATATTTGTTTAACACTTACTCTGTGCTAACCACTACATATCCAGTATTGAATCCCTGTGTACGAAAATTCTGCAGTTTCTCAAACATAATTTTCTCGATGCAGGGACAGAGGCTCATAATGAAAAGGCAGCTTGCCCAATGTCAAATAATTAGTGGGAAAGGTGAGAATGAAAAACCAGAATCATGGAGTTAAAGATTATTCTTCTATAAGCCTGGGAATGTACTTTTTGAAGATGAATATAATAATGAAAAATGGTTATTTCTGAAAGATTACCACATGAAGATGTGACAGTATCTAAACTGTCTTGATCATTTATTAATTGCCTAACACCATTCTGAGATGTTGTTTCCAACCTACATTCAAATTTATGAGGTACTATTGTCATTCATATTTCACAGATCAGGAAAGTAGGGATTAGAGATATTAAGTAACTTGCACAAATTCACGTATCAAATGAATCTTGGAGCTGGAATTGAACAGGGGTCTTTAACTTTAAAGACTGTTCTTTTTAGGGTGCCTGGGTGACTCAGTTGGTTGAGCATCCCACTTTTGGTTTCAGCTCAGGTCATGATCTTCGGGGCCTGGGATCTGCCCTGCGTCCAGCTCCATACTGGGCATGGAGTTTGAGATTCTTTTCCCCTTCCCCTCCCTCCCCTTTGCTCCTTCCTCTGCGTGCTCTCTCTCATAAATAAATAAGTAAAATCTTAAAAAAAAAAGAAAAGGACATACTTTTTATAAAACTATTTTACTTGTTTTATTTTAATGTTCTAATGTTACTGATTTTTGTATTGACTGAAAACTATACTTGTTGAGTTACTCGTTCTGTGACAGATAAGTTCATGAATTACAGATATCAATTAATGATATGGAATATGAAAGAATGCAGACAATATAGATGTTTCCAAAAGTATGGAAATTATATGGATAAAAGGATTTATTTTATATATGAACATAATATTTTTAAAAATTTAGAGTACAAATAGCATATTTTACTGAAAAGTGAGTTCTATAGTCCAGACACTGGATGATTAGCAATTTATTTTTTTATCCCATTGGTTAGGTGTTTAGTACAAATTAATCACATCCTTCTGTTTCATTCCTGAATCAATTGGAAATTAAGATCAAACTGTTACTTTTGGAATCATCAAAGCTAATTTAAAGAATGTAGTGTCAATGAAAAAGCAGGGTTTCCAACTCCATCTCACATAGTCTCTCCTACCTATTTGTGGGGAGAGAGGCTGGGAAATTTAGACCTCCCTGAAGAAAGCAAGCATATGACTTGTTCTAATGAATTTGTAGCGGGAAGAAAAACGTACTTATGGGCATGCAGGTCTGTGAAAAAAGGAAAGGGCCCAGAGAAAGGGAAAGGACCCTGGCATGTGAGTGCTGCTCCGATTATGATTCACTGAAAACTAGCCTTTTACCAATTTTTCCACTCCTTTGAGATAGAAAGAGTAGGATCTCCTCTCTGACCCTGCTCCTACATGTAAAGGATTGTAGCAGAACAACAGCACTGCCCAGGAAGATGTTATGAGTGGAAGGAGAGAGAAAGGGGCCCATCTCTGTTCATTGCTGCTCATGGCTTTCATATACCATGAGGTTTCAGTATCAGTGACCTTAAGGTGTTTGCGTATTTATATTCTAGAGTTTTTAAGACTTCTATAGAGGACATTTACTATGCTTAATCTGTTCATTCACTTCAGACTGCTGCTAGTGTGTTAATTCAGCCTGGCACCATGACTACATTTGAGATTCACAATAAAATAAAAGCCATTAGTGAAGGCACCAGTCAGGAATAAAAATAAGGTCTGTAAAACTTGGACTTTAATTAAAAATGGAGGCTGTTGAAAATGAGAGATTATTGGAGTCATAAAGTAGAAAAATTAAAATGCATATGTAAAACCAAATGGAATAATAGTTCTGAAGATTTGCCTTCTCTTAAAAGAGTCTCTGAAACCTTCCTCTCATCATTCAATTACAATTCTGAAGGTCATGAAGCCAAGGAAGGAGGAATTTGCACAATCAACATTATTGAGTTGATGATAAGAGTATTACAGTTTACTATCTTATTTAAAAAGGTAATGTAATGGAAAAGAATACTATTTTGACTTTCTATTTTATGTTTCTTTTCTTTATAAAAAAGTAAAATATTCATTTATACTTTTGCTGCATATGTCGACAGAAGAATATTCCTTCAAATTATGTGGCTCCAAAGTAAATTTTAAGAGATCGGAATTTATTTTGAATCATGAAAATGTAAAGCTTTAAATGTTGCTCATTTCTAATTGGTTTTCCAGAGGGGAGAAAATGTGGAGGAAGAAAGGAACTCATATCTGTCAATTACTTTTCTGGAAACCTATTTGAATTCAGTAAATTAAGAGACAGTTTGGTCTACCATGTGGTTCAGTATCTCAGGTCACATCTCATACCCTATTTTGGCTCTGCCATAGTTTTATACTGAGGACTTGAGTCAAATCATTGAACCCTCCCATCTTTTTTTGCATCTGCAGATTAAAATACAGAAGAATCACTACTGGGGAATGTTACTAGCGTCTTATGTACTCATTGTCTATATGTGAAAATCAGCAAGACACTTGCTTCCATCATAATACTTCCATATTGCTATGTAGCAATGATCATTTATTATACTAAAAAATCTCATGCTTATGTATACAACTTTCTTAATAAATCATGTATACATAGCAGTGTCTTTAGATAAGAATAACAACCTCATGCTTTAAAGAGGTTTGAAGAAAAGGGAAGGTAGATTGCTGGTAATTACATTAGTTCAGAGCATTGCTTTTTAGGTATATTTGCCAATGGGCCTACAATAGATGGACGTTCTCCACAGAAACTTCATTACCACAATCTTCCACACCCCAAAATGAAAGATATGATTTGGTTGTCCCATAAATCATCTTTCCAAGAAAGCAAGCTGTTCTTGCAATATGATGGCAGATGGAGCAGCTTTTTACCAGTGGGAGATTTTGTTCTTTGCTGCCAAGGATATTGAGGAAAGAAGGAATTATGCTAATTTATCTGTTTTTCTCCTTTGCAAGCAACTTTACATATATCAAGAACTCATTTTAGGATCTGAGTTATTATTTTTTGGCACTTGGCACAAATTGCCTGCTGAATGTATATATACTGTTTAACCTTTAAACATTAGATATGAATGCCATATACTGTTAAAGGGTCTTCTGCTTGTCGGATTTCAAAAAGTCATGGGAAGGTTAAGGTCTAGAAAACATTCCAGGTAGTCTGACTGCCCAGTTTCTAAGATCATGTGCAGATTATGAGAGCTCTTAGAAAAATAGAGACTTTCTTTCTCCTGGATAAAACCTAATAAATACACATGTATAAAATGGACCAACTCTTATTCTGATTAATCATTTGAAGATTATTTATTAAATGACCAGATTTATGAAAGAATAGAGTGCTTAGGCTCTTGGTAAACTATACCTACGGTATTGGCTTCTGATACATTTACACAGAGTTTTGTGGTCTCTCCTGACTTTGAACAATGACCGCTTAAATGAAGAATCTGCTTTCCCTCTGTGAAGAATACCGATTTTCCATTCTTTGCCAAGGGCATGGGTTATTCCAGGGTGTAGTCAAGTGATCAATCCATCGGGACATATAATTATATCCTCCACTTTGGTGCCTTCAAAAAGAATATCTTGTGAGATTTATTAGTTTTCTCAAGCAGTCATACATGTATTGAAATTGCAAGATCAAATCCAAAATCCTTGGAGTTTTTTGGAATAAAGATAGCATGTGAAAATGATGAGCATCCCCATTACAATTACTACTTTCTAAGAAATGCTTTTCCATGCCCTCTGAGATCAGCTCATGTTTTTTAGAGTTCCTTTGTTCCCTTTTCTTTCATCTGCTGCTTTTTACTTGTCCCACTTCAGGGGAAGATAATTAAATCACCTCAGGCTGAGTGCTTGCGGACCCTACAAATTTAATGCCTGTAAATAAATTATGCATGTTCTACAGGAGTTAGAAAGAGTGGAATGGGTATATTCTGGTCTAGGTTGTGACTTCAGATGAATAGTTAATACCTTATATGTCTTGTATTATTCGGATAGAGAAGGGATAAAGGATATCTAGATCTTAAGCAAAGACATTCTACTTTGTGCCAAATTTCAATTTTAGGTATGTCTTCTGCTTTCTGAGTTTCTTATCCTGACTGTTGAATGATGCTGAGAAAACAAAAATAAAAGCAAAACCCAGAAAACAACCTACTCTTTCTAGGGTGTAATTCAGGGTAATATAAGCTATATTGCAGTTACAAATAAAAGTTTTAACACAATAAAGATCTGTTTTTTCTTGTATTCAGTACATGTCAGGTGATTTTCTTAGGTACTTCTCTAAATCATCATTTGTAGACCCAGGTTACTTCCATTTTATTATTATTTCTTCCAGAATATATGGCTTTTAATGTTATGGTAGTACAAAAAGAGCTAGAAGACAAGCGCTATTGTTTGAGGTCCAGGTCTGCGCACATTTTATAATGTGGGGAATGAGCTCTATTGTCTCTGCCCATAGTAAGTGCTCCTATCAACTCATTTAACAAAACCTATGCTTTTGCCCTCAGAGCAACTTACAAATCATGTTATGCACACCTAGATACCCTAGGTATCTTAGTGTTCATAAATCATTATTAAAAATTTAGGAAGAGAAGGACAAAGTTGAAAGAATGACACTATCAGAATTCAAGATTTTCTATAAAGCTATAGTAATTAAGACAGTATGGTATTGGTGAAAGAATAGATAATTTTTTTGTTAAAAGAAAATGGAACAGGAAAGAGTCCAGAATTAGACCTTCACAAATATAATCAACTCATAGCCCGCTAAGGAGCAAAGGCAACTTAGTGAAGAAGAGAGTCTTTTCAACAAATGGTATTGCAACACCTGGATATCCACATGTAAAACATATGAAGCTAGAAATACACCTTAAATCTTTCACAAAATTTAACTCAATAAATAAATGAAAGACCTAATATATAGCTCAAAGCTATAAAACTCCTAAAAGACAATATAGGATATTGTCTTGAGTTTTGGTGAAGACTTTTTATACAACAGCTGGGACACAGTCTATGAAAGAAAACATTGATAAACTTCATTAAAATTAAATTTTTTTGTTCTGTGAAAGGTATTGTTTTAAGAAGAACGAAAAGTCATAACTTGGAGAAAATCTGTAAAACATCTATCTGATAAAAGGCTGCTATTCAGTGTACAAAAAAAATTCTTAAAGGGCACAAGCAGAAAAACAGTACACTTAAAAAGTGGGCAAAGGATCTGAACAGATAACTTAGTAAGGAAGATATGCAGATGGCAAAGAAGCAAACGAAAATATGCACAGCATCATTGGTCATTAGAAAATGGTAAATTGAAACAATGAGATACCATTACACACTTACTAGAATGAGTAAAATCCAAAACACCAACACCAGCCAGCATTGGCAAGGATATGGAGCAGCAGGAACTCTCATTAATTGCTGATGAGAATGTATAATGATACAACCGCTTTGGAAGACAGTTCAGCGGTTTTTGTTTCTGTTTTTAAGGCATTTACTTTATTTTAAAAAAAGTTTTATTTATTTTTTTAAAATAATCTCTACACCCATCCTGGGGCTTGAACTCATGACCCCAAGATCAAGAGTTGTGTGCTCTTCCAACTAAGCCAGCCAGGTGCTCCAGTATGGCATTTTGTTTTTTTAAATAATACTCTTACATATGATTTAGCAGTCATGCTCTTTGGTATTTATCCAAATGTTGAAAACATACGTCTACACAAAAATCTGCACATGAAGGTGTATAGAATCTTCATTCATAATAGCCAAAACTTGGAAGATGTCCTTCAATAGGTGCATGGATAAAGAGATTGTGGCATATCCAGACAGTGGTGTATTATTCACAGATAAAAAGAAAGGAGCTTTCAGCGCATTAAAAGACATGGAGGAATCTTACATGCATATTTCTTGGTGAAGAGGCTAGTCTGATTCCATGCTCTTTAATTTCAACTATGTGATTTTTTTTCTTTTTCTTTTTTTTTGGGTGGTTGACATCTTTATTGCCTTGGAGGTGGGGGGCAGGTGTTCACGAGCTGTTGGTGGGGCAGTAGCTTTCTCTTCACCATCACAGGCTTCTGTAGCTGCTCAGGATGGCACTGGCTCTGCGAATGGCAGCCATGCACAGATCTGGGTGGTACTTGGTCTTGCGGATCATGAGTCTGATTCTGTGAAGGGAAGCCCAGGTATTCTTATTGATGGTAGTCCACTTGTGGGAGGTGGTAGGTTTCCGATGGCTGGATTTCTCCTTCATGACTATCAATACACCTTTGCTTTCTGGCCACTGGCTCCACGTCCATAGTTTTTCAACAAATCAGCCCATTTCATTGTAGGGGAGGTATTGTGAGCCTTCATGTTCTTAGGTTCAGTGCTGCGTGTCTGCTTGCTCCTCATACCAGGAAGCTGCAGCAGTTGCGTAAGACCATCCATTGCAGGTGGGCGGGGATGGCAGCAGCTCCTCTCACCACAGTGGCTGGCGACAGAAAGAGTCCAACTAGGCAATATTTTTGGAAAGGGAAAATTTGAGATATAGTAAAAAGATCAGTGGTTGCCAGGGACTCATGAGAATGGGAGAAGGATGGAAAGTTGGAACACAGACAGATTTCGAGCAGTGAAACTATCCTGTAGTACACTATAATACTGATGTATGTCCCCATAAATTTGTTAAAACCCATAGAATGCACAATACACAGAATGAACCCTAATGTGAACTATGGCCTTTAGTTAATATTTGCTCATTAACTGTGACAAATATATCACACTAATACAAGATGTACTAATACATTTGCATGGGAAACTGCTTGTTTAGGGGGATGGGGTGAAGTAGGTATAAGGGAGCTCTATACTTTCTGCTTAATTTTTTGTAAACCTGAACCTTCTCTAAAAATAAAGTGAGTTAGTTAAACATAATTTAAAAATATCAGTTATTTCTCCTTACCACAACAGATGAACTTGTCTTTTTCTCTGTTGAGCAGGAACCCACCTAGCACATTTCTGAGTGTGTCCACCTTTTGCCATGTCATAATCTCTTGGGCACTTTACCTTTCCTACTTGCTGGAGGTGAGCGCTTTCCCATTCTGTTAGCTCCTTGGAAACTATTAATTTTGCAGCAGATTCCATTCAGTTTATTCAAGCCCAGTGATTCTCAACTGGGGGGTTGTTTTGCTTTCCAGGAGACATTTGACAATGTCTGGAAACATTTCTTGGTTCTTACCACTGGTGGGGGGGCAGTGTGTACTATCGGAACCCAGTGATGTCAGGGATGATGCTGAACATTCTGTAATGCCCAGGACAGCCTCCCACGGCCAAGAAATATCCATTCCCAAATGTCCGTAATACAATGGTTAAATTCTGCTTAGCCTCCCTGTTTTTTCACGCTTTGTTGGAAATGGAATGTATTATCTAATCGTCTTCATCACTCATTAATTCAGTCAGTGGATACTTACGAGGTAACTACTGCAATAAGAACTTGTAAAAGTGCAAACACATACATGGGAGTTTGATACAACCTGGGGTATCAGGAAAGTCTATCTAAGGAAGGGATCTTTAAGCTGAGATTTGAAGGGTAAGGGATAGTGAAAATTTTAAGAGAGGCCTGGGGAAGGGTGTGGACAGGGAAAAGTGTTCAAAGCAGAGCTAACACTTTCTGAGACTGGTAAGGATTAGGTTTGCCTTCTCCAGAGGAGGAACTGCTCAGTTCTTAGCTAAGATAACTCACAGGTGCCTTGTCCCACACCCTTACTTCTGATTTGATATCTGGTCCACAGTTGACTGTGGGCAGTGTTTGATTCTCTACCTCAATCCCAAGACACAGAATTCATAACTGTGCTTTTACAGGTCACCCCAAACCACCCACAGGAATTGAGTGAAAGATCTGATGTACAACCTAACCTAGCCACAAATATCCCTGTGGGGAACCTCAGGAAGTTAGGCAAGGGCTCTGTATAAAGCTCTCTTCCATTGCACTGGGGATTAAGCGTCCAAAGACAGTGTTAAAAGTGTAGTTCAATCATGGTTAAGTACCGAGTAATGTGCATAATTGTTGAATCACTATATTTCAGACCTGAAACTAATATTATACTGTATGTTAACTATACTGGAATTAAAATTAAAATGATAAGTAAATAAAAAGTAATTCAATATAAGCCTAAAAAAAAAAAAGCATGATTCAAGTAATCGCAAAGGAGGAACTGCAGAGGCAAGGAACCAGGATGGGCTTGCTTTTAAGACTTGGCTATATAAATTTAATGGGACCCTTCCTTTTATCAGCAACTTCTGGAAATCATGAAAGAAGACTAGGGACCAAGAGATATAACAGGAGCCTGACTTGATTGTTCTTCATGGGGCTTTGACTGTTCTTTTCTAAAATGCCATAAAACCATTTTCAGATTGCTTTCAGTCTTAGTAACGAGTTCTCAGGGTGACACACCACTTCTC
Organism: Ailuropoda melanoleuca; assembly: GCF_002007445.2. Classification (NCBI taxonomy): domain Eukaryota; kingdom Metazoa; phylum Chordata; class Mammalia; order Carnivora; family Ursidae; genus Ailuropoda; species Ailuropoda melanoleuca. The sequence goes on along the minus strand of NC_048228.1, from coordinate 62,720,592 downwards.
AGTAAGTTAAATGTGAAGTGAACTTATAGAATAAGTTTGTCTCATTTCTCCCCATTTTCTGGATATGTATCATGTTTAAAAATACAGTTCTGAAGTCTCATGCTTTAGTCTTTCATTTGTAGATATTTATTGAGAGTATCTACTGTTGGCCAGAACAGAGGCCCTGGGACATAACGGTAAATGAAAATTAATCCCTGCTCTGATGAAATTTAATTCTGTTTGGGTGGGAGGATGGACTATGAAAAAAATTATAAATAACTTATTGAATAGAACAATTTCAGAGAGTGCTAAATACAATTAAAATGATATAAGGTCAAGAAATGTAGAGTGATCTGGGAATGCTCACCTAAGCTCCATTAAGGAGTAAGATTTGGGATGAGACCCAAATGATAACAAAGAGGAAGCCTTTTGAGGAGCTGGGGGAAATAGCAAATGCAAGAGCCTTGAAACAAATTTGGCTTATTTCAAAGGCAGAAAAGGCCAATTCGGTTGGCATTTAGTATGGCAGGCCAAGTGGGATAAAATATAAAGTTAGGAAGATATGCAAGGTCTGGATTATGTAGGGTCCTGAAATGCCACAGTAGAAATTTAGATTTTCTTCTACTTGTAAATTAGTTTAGATACTTATAACAGGAAAGAAGGAGAGATCTCATTTACCTTGTAAAAGATCATTCTGGTTACTAGATGGATAATGAACTGGGGGTGAATTGGGGGTAAGAGTAAAGGCAGGAGATCAGTTACAATGCTTTTGCAGTTTTTCAGGTTAAAGATAATGGTAAGTTTCTAGAATTGCAGTAGTGAACTATAAAAAAAAAA
>NC_048228.1:62709697-62716451 GCF_002007445.2 Ailuropoda melanoleuca | reverse complement strand
TGTTTAAAAATACAGTTCTGAAGTCTCATGCTTTAGTCTTTCATTTGTAGATATTTATTGAGAGTATCTACTGTTGGCCAGAACAGAGGCCCTGGGACATAACGGTAAATGAAAATTAATCCCTGCTCTGATGAAATTTAATTCTGTTTGGGTGGGAGGATGGACTATGAAAAAAATTATAAATAACTTATTGAATAGAACAATTTCAGAGAGTGCTAAATACAATTAAAATGATATAAGGTCAAGAAATGTAGAGTGATCTGGGAATGCTCACCTAAGCTCCATTAAGGAGTAAGATTTGGGATGAGACCCAAATGATAACAAAGAGGAAGCCTTTTGAGGAGCTGGGGGAAATAGCAAATGCAAGAGCCTTGAAACAAATTTGGCTTATTTCAAAGGCAGAAAAGGCCAATTCGGTTGGCATTTAGTATGGCAGGCCAAGTGGGATAAAATATAAAGTTAGGAAGATATGCAAGGTCTGGATTATGTAGGGTCCTGAAATGCCACAGTAGAAATTTAGATTTTCTTCTACTTGTAAATTAGTTCAGATACTTATAACAGGAAAGAAGGAGAGATCTCATTTACCTTGTAAAAGATCATTCTGGTTACTAGATGGATAATGAACTGGGGGTGAATTGGGGGTAAGAGTAAAGGCAGGAGATCAGTTACAATGCTTTTGCAGTTTTTCAGGTTAAAGATAATGGTAAGTTTCTAGAATTGCAGTAGTGAACTATAAAAAAAAAACAACTGGTTTGTTTCAGGAAGTGATTTGGAATTGTTCCATTCAATTCTATGTCATTTTCATGTTTTTAGGACAGTTTACCTTGGGATTTTAAATGTTTACATTTTTTGAGAATGTATCAAATGTCTGATATATAATGTGTTGTGCCCTCCCCCCTTGCCCTCTTCCCCTCTCTCCTTTTGAATTATGCAAAGGGAAGTAGATAATTTTAGGCCATTTTTCTAATGCCTCTTGCTCAAGATGAATTTTGTTAAAGGTAATTAGTAGTTAAATTCCTGATAATACAAAAATTTAATAGTGTAAATTGATTTAACTTTTTCCTTAAGGCTTTAAACTTTTAAACTTCCACTCAGACTTAACTTTTGGGGGTATTTTATTACCTGGAAAGGTATAAAAGTAAACCCTGAAACTTATAGAAATGAAAGCTCTGTTGATTTCTAAATTCCCTTACAGCTCTGAAAACTGTGGTCACTTTTTGGTGGTGTGATTGTTTTGTTATCAACCGGGAGGATGGAACTGCAATGCATGTTTTTTTAAGCACGTTAGTATATTTCTTAGAGCGAAATCCTGGAGAGGGTCTGGCAGACTACTGTCTAAGCTGCTGGTACCGCTAAAGAAGTAGCAATTATTTTAACTTTTTAAAATATATAGCAGATTTGTGGTAGAACCATTTGCAAGTATCCTAGTAGATTGAAGGCACTTTTGACCCAAAGATTAATAGGAACCTCGCGAAGGCTTTTGCCATGTCATTATTCAAAGAGCAGTTAGAGTACATTCATTATGTTCTGCCAGGATCCTTAAGGGGTTTATAGGAGGGCTGGAAATGGATCTCTCTACATCAAAAGCTATTAACTTGTTTTTTTCTTGCATGAGGGAGACATTAGTAGGCTTTTCTTTATGCACTGGGTTTGGTACTTTTTTGAAGGGCACAGTAAGTATGAATTGTGAAATGTGAATGCAGATGAGTGGAGAGCAAAGTAGCTCGTTACCCAGTTATATTTTTTGATTGGAGAAAGAAAGGCAAAGTGAAGATTGCAGCTTCTCTTCTTATAGAATATTCCAGGGACAGTATCAGCCTTCCAGCCTGTCACACGAACAGTTTTAATAGCAAATTATCTTCTGAAAATCTTTTTTACACTTCTCCACCCTGATGTAAAAACTCGAAGAGAGAGCGATTATTTTTGTGCATTATAAAGAGAAAACAAATAGGATATTGAAAATAAATGAATTTTTTTCAAATCCAATCTACTTAACTTTGGAAGAACGATGTTGCAAGCAACACTAGACAAAGAGACTCAAGATACAGATTTTAGCTCTGGTTTTGCTAATGGGCCAGACTTACCATTTCAGAACTCCAATTACCAGCAGCCAGAGGGCCATCGTATTTGCCTTGCTTGCTGTTAGGTCAAGATTGTTTAGAGGATCAAATGAGGTAATGCTTGGAAAAGTTTGTGACTCATGAAGAGTGTCACATCATGATAGCTCTCATGATTTGAGTCATCACTCCTTTTCAGAAGAATTCACTACGTGCGCGCGCACACACACACACACACACACACACACTCCTGCGGGCTTGTCCCTGTTCTGCGGAGTTAGCTCATGCTAGTTCACAGAATGACAAGGCCGCTCTGCATAGTCTTCAGGTCAGTGTCGTCAGGGACCCTCATCAGGATACTAGCTTTGCACGCCGAATACACTACATCTACAATTGTAGTGCACACCACAATTCAGCCCAGTTACAACAGCTCTAAGTTTGTGCAAATATGAAAACTCCTTCGGATAAACGTTCTATGTTTCTTCCTTGGCAAGTTTAATATCCAGAGAATTTAAAATATTTTCAATAGGATTATTATGTTGCCAGTCACAAAGCTAGTGAAATCTCATATTTATTTAGCAATTCTTAGTTATCAGATATTTGGCAAGTTCTATAAATTAATTCTCTAATTGGATTGTTTTAGCAGTCTTGCATATTATGACCATTTTAGTGAAAAGAAAATGGAAACTTAAAGATATTAAATAACTTTTCTAGATGATAACTGGTAACTGATGTACTTAAGAATCAGGCTGCCTGGTTTTAAAAGAAGAATCAGGCTGTCTGATTTTAAAAGAAGCCATGAATTACTAACTTATACTTTCTTTCCAGGGTTATTTTTTGGTGAAAAATGTAAACAAAATTTTAGATTGAAATGTGGCATTTTTGGAAACTCAAAAAACACCAGTCAAGGAAAACACAATCTTTCACTTTTGTTTCATCATTGGGAAAGAAAATTTCGGTCCTCTCTACAACCACTTGGAAAAAAATCACTGAGTAATTTGATAAAAATCTTTATATCAATAGTACTTTCTGTCCTATATGTCCAAGATATTAAAGTTTTCCTTTGTCTTTTATTCTGTTCAGGGTCTTGGGTATATTTACATGTTTAAGAAAAGGATGGGAACGTCTGACTGATTCTTGAAAATTGACTTTATTGTATTGTGTTGGTTTAGAAATCCTTCCCCCTTCTCTCATCATGTTGCAGTTGATGAGAAGTTCTGAATATGCAAAGTCTATAACATTTAGAATCAAAGAATGTAAATTCAATCCCAGTTCACTATTTGTGAGACTCCTATACTGAGAATTAGTGTATCCCACTGAGTTAAATTTGGTCATACATAAAATGGGAGTAACTATTAAAAATTTTTTGTAATGTGCTTGAGAGTGCTTTGTAAACTATCAAATGCTATATAAATAATTCAATTAAATATCATTAAGCAATATCATTAAGCGATAAACTACGGATCTTGAGAGATTGTATAGTGTAAGGGGCTCATGTCTGTGTAACTTTCTTAAATTTTAAACATAGAAGTACTAAAATATGCGCATGGGCTTTGGAGAATTGTTTCTCCTTTACTATACACTGAATTTGGTCCCTGCCTCTTCAGCTCATGTGTTGAAGCCCTAATCTCAATGTGATTGCATTTGGAGATAGGATCTGTGAAGAAGAAATAAAGGTTAATGAGGTCGTAAGTGTGGGGCCCTAATGCAGTAGGACAAATGCCTTCATAAGAAGTGAGACAGACACCAGAGCTCTCTTCTTCAAGTGAGGATACAGTGAGAAGGCAGCTGTTTGCAAGCCAGGGACTGAAGTGTCCAGGACCTTGATCTTTGATTTCCCAGCCTCTGGAACAGTGAGAAATACATTTCTGCTTAAGCCACCCCATGTGTGGTATTTTATTATGGCCCCCCAAGACACATTTTTCGATATACTAATATAGCTAAGGATAGTAGTAACAAATAGAACTAGTAGCAAGTTACTAGTAATAAGTCATAGACACACACACACACACACACACACACACAAAGAGTAAGGGATATTGATATTAAGAAATGGGCTCAAACTGGAGAACCAGGTAAAAGTTAATGCTGTAGTCTTGAGTCTGAAGACTGGTTACGCAGGTAGAATTTCTATGTTGCAGCCTGGAGGTAAAATTCTTTATTCCTTGTGAAACCTTGGTCTTTGTTCTGTAGGCCTTCAATTTATTGGATGAGGCCCACCCATATCATGAAGGGTAATCTGCTTAATAAAGTCAACAGATTGTAAATGTTAATCACATCTACAAAAAAAAACCAACTTTAGAGCAAAATTTAGAATAGTGTTTGGCCAAGCAATTGGTCATTATAGTCTACCAAGATAACATAAAATTAACTATTACCCTGCTGTAACAAATTACTACAAATGCAGTGGCTTAAAATAACACGTACTTATTACCTTATAGTCTGGAGATCACAAGTCTGAAATGGTTCTCACTAGCCTAAAGCCAAGATGTTGGCAGGACTGAGCTCCTTTTGGAGGTTCTAGGAGAAAATCCATTTCCTGTCCTTTTCAGTTTCTAGAGCCTGTCTGCATTCCTTGGCTCATGGTTTCATTCCTCTGTCTTCAAAGCTAAGTTCTTTTACGACCTTTTTCCTAGTTCCCTCTCATCTACCCCCATCTTCCTTTTATTTTTTTTATTATTTTTTATTATTATTTTTTAAAGATTTTTATTATTCACTTGACAGAGAGACAGCCAGCGAGAGAGGGAACATAAGCAGGAGGAGTGAGAGAGGAAGAAGCAGACTCCCAGTGGAGCAGGGAGCCTGATGTAGGGGCTTGATCCCAGAACGCCGGGATCACGCCCTGAGCTGAAGGCAGACGCTTAACGACTGAGCCACCCAGGCGCCCCCCCCATCTTCCTTTTATAAGGTGTTTTGTGATTGCACTGGGNCTTGATCCCAGAACGCCGGGATCACGCCCTGAGCTGAAGGCAGACGCTTAACGACTGAGCCACCCAGGCGCCGCCCCCCCCCATCTTCCTTTTATAAGGTGTCTTGTGATTGCACTGGGCCACTTAGGTAATCCTGCTCATCTCTTCATGTACAGATCTGCAGATTAGCATCCTTAAATCCATTTGCAACCTTAATTTCCCTTTGCCATGCACCATAAGATATTCACAGGTTTCTGCAGTTTAGGACATGGACATATTGAGCGGGCAGTGGGGAGGGACACGCGGATTTTTCTGCCTACCTCATTAACTGATCTTTGTGGTCAAAGAAACATATGGTAATTGTTGTTACGAGACCTTTAAGTGAAACGACCTGAGTTGGCAGCCCAGCTCTTCCTCCTATTAGAGCTTCTCTGGTAGGTGACTTCATTTTNCTTCCTCCTATTAGAGCTCCTCTGGTAGGTGACTTCATTTAGCCCAGGTTCTCATCTGTAAATTGAATTAATAGTTTTTGAGAAGGTTGAGTTGATACTTGTAAAGCACCTAGAAGAGTGATTAGCACATATCAAGAAATCGGCTCATTTGTCTCATACTTTTTGATTACAGGTTTCAATTACAGTTAAGAGAATTAAAAGTAATGTAAATTGGTTAGGGGGAAGGAAATAGATCTAATAACAATCAGTTTGTTCCAAAACTTTTCTTTAAAGTTTTGTTCAACCCAGGATGACTCACTTTGTTTATTTTACATTATCTTGCAATTTGGAAACAATGTGACATATTCTATATATACACATGTACCTGCTAAATAAAAGATACTTCATGCCTGGAAATGGGAATCGATAAAGCATTACCAGAAAGGTTACTGAGTTTATTAAAATAAGAGTGTTTGAATTTGTTGATTGTGTCCCGACTTTCTCCTGATTTGAAGGAGGAGGTGGCAAGTTTTAGAAAAAGATACAGTAAAGCAGGCTTATTATTTTTAAGAATTATATAGCCCTATTATTAAACATTATCATCTCAGTGGAGAATCAGAAACAAAACCAGATTAGATTATAAAATCAACTTCAGACATAAATTTGTGTTTGTAATTTTTATTCTTGGAAATGAGAAAGTAATCTGCCAAATAATTCGCCTATTAGAACCTGGCAGTTCAACGGGCGAATATGGGAACAGCAAAGAATCATATATCTTCTTTATATTGAATTTGAAAATATTTGTAAAACATTTTGGTATGCATTTTTTAGATTTAAGATTTTTGACAGCAATGGCTGCATATTAAACATCTTTGCATTTCTCTGTCTTAGCTCTCACAATTCCTGTCTGTGACAAATACTGTGAATTTAGTACTTTCGTTGGCATAGTTAGGGAGAAGCTAAATTTTAACCAAGCACCTGGGTAATGTAATCCATTAAATCATACATGAAATAGAATGTTAAACTCTGAAAGCTTCAAAAAATAACCTTATTATCATAGTTATAAGAGTTTTTAATGTGTGGAGGTCTGACTTTACAGATGATTTCACTGAGTGTATTCCTTAAAAATAGTCTATACAAAATTTATAACAGATTTTGTACTGTTATTTTTATTTATGTTGTAATGCAGTGTTTGGATATTAACATATGCTCATATACTAAGGCAGAAGTACTATTGGAATGTGAGCAGAAAACATTTTTAGTAGCTCAATAGAAAATATCACTTTGAAAGTAGTATGTGAATTCTCATTTACTTAACTGGCTTTTCCTTTTTCTGTTTTTCTTTCTTTTTTTTTTT
>NC_048228.1:62684422-62709685 GCF_002007445.2 Ailuropoda melanoleuca | reverse complement strand
AAAAGGTTTTTTTTTTTTTTTTTAGCATGTTCCAATACTAATTCTAGGTTTGAAGGACAAGTTAAAATGGAAAATGATCCTGCCCCTATGCATCTTATATTCTGAACTTTTTTCTTTTTTTGCTAATATAATTATTTTTCCTGGTAATTTTATGGTAGTATTTTTTGTTAGTAGATAATGTGAAATAAATTAGAGGAGTAAAACTATATTTAATTACTTTTATAAAAAAAGTTAATTTTGAACTACTGTGATATAGGAAGAGAAGGGGTCAGTGAGTGAAAAAGCAAATATCTCTATCTAGTCTAAAAACTGTGTGAGTATTGGTATTGTCCAAGAATGGTATTTTTTGCCAAACTACTTTCATATTTTATATAATAAGAGCCCAAACTTTGGAAAATACATAAAACAGAACATTGAAGAAATAAAATGCAAGAATATTTAATTCCCTCTTTGTGCTAAAGGGTATGCACAGTAAACAGAAGTTATATAGTTAAAGTTAGCATANAATACAATAAGAGCCCAAACTTTGGAAAATACATAAAACAGAACATTGAAGAAATAAAATGCAAGAATATTTAATTCCCTCTTTGTGCTAAAGGGTATGCACAGTAAACAGAAGTTATATAGTTAAAGATAGCATATTTTGGTAAGGACAGGACTATTAAGCCATCTAACAGCAAAATTTTTCAATGAAATCTTTATGTTTTAAAAAGATTTTATTTATTTTTTTGTCAGAGAGAGAGAGTGCGCGCATGCATACAAGCAGGGGGAGTGGCAGGCAAAGGGAGAAGCCGGCTCCCTGCTGAGCAAGGAGACCCATGCGGGACTGGATCCCAGGACCCTGGGATCATAACCTGAGCCGAAGGCAGACACTTAACCGACTGAGCCAGCCAGGAGTCCCTTTTCAATGAAATCTTTAAAATATTTTGAGGGGTTTCTCTTTCTCTATGACGTTAATGGGGGACAGAGCCATTAGTATTAAAAGTTGCCACTAAACTATTTCATTTTTGCTTTGAAAATAAAGCAACTAGTGTTAAGGGAAAGAATACCAATTTATATTAAGAGTTTAAGAATGGTGAGAGGGTATTATACAGAAAAAAAAAACTAGATTTGTGTTGGAAAATTTAAAATTTCCTTTCTTTGGGGGAGCTTTTGCTCTGATGCTTTGGGGTAAATTTTCAACGCAGTGTGTGTTAAGATTGAACCATGTAACTCTCATTGACGTTAGTGGGAATCTCTGGGCTAAATCTGCTCATGCTGTGCTGAAAATGTACCCCCTAACGTTTGAGTAGTTTTTGGCTATCATAGATGCTAAAATAAAGTTATTGTCCACAGTATAAATATATATTTAGATAGTTTAAAGCGTATTTATTTGATATAGGGTTATGTGAATTGTTCTATAGAGCTCAAATCTAATACACTGCCTCTTCATATTGAAAATAGTGGTGTTCAATGAATTAAACTATACATTTTACTTCAAACAAGACAGGGATGCTGTGCTTTATTTTGACTTCATTTTACTCCTTGCGATGATGCTGAAAAGAAGTCACTGCGGCCCAAAGAGAGCACCCAATGGATTCATTAATGGAATGCCATATGTTAGGAATATTCTTAGAGGTTCCCTCTTTTTCTCCATTGTTCTTATTTTTAAACTAAGTACATCCAAGTCTTCAATAACAGTCTATCTAGCATAAGCTACACATTGAGTTTTACTCATCTTTTTTCTTCATTTTGCTGGTTGAGGCAAAGAACGTGAATATATCTTATGAGGAACGCTCCTAGTTTATTTTCTTTTTCTATTTTAATACAAGTACATGTTTTCTTATTCAAGTGCTTTTCATTGCATCTTTTTAAATGCTGGAGTTAAAGAAGTTCAAATTTACCATAAAGCTAATTTGTCAGGTATTGACTGTGTTATAATGGTGTTATTTAGTTATAGAATCTTGTGAGTATAAATAGCCAATCAAAAACAATTTTTTGATCACTTAAGAATGGTGATAGGACATTTCTTGTTTAAAACTTTCTGATTAGCAGGGTCCAAGTAAGAAACATCCTAAGTTTTGCTGTGATTGTTAGTGTTTTCATCCTCTCTTTGTACTAAGAGGTTCTCACTTGGCTTGTTACACCATTGAAATCTCCTGGTCCTCTTCCTGCCTTTTTGTGTACTGTTCTCCATAGTCCCTCAAGCTGAAAATTAATCTCTAGCCGGTAGGGTGTACTGATTTGACCTGCTCCCTGATCAGTCCAGCTCTCATGATATGAATGAAATTCATAGTGGGAGACTTGATTACTATCTCTGTTAGGACTGACCTGGTTGAAAGGGCTGTCAAGCTGCCTGAAATTGGGATGCTTTGGATGTTTGCCATAAAGAATTCTTTGCTCACCAAAAGAGCTAAATTGAGCAGAGATGAAGGACTGGTGTGTATTGATTTCTTTTCCCCCCTTGCTTCTGAACAACTAGTGGACAGGATACAAATTTAAAAGCTATACCTCTTAACATTTAAGTAAAATAACTCCTCTTGCATGTCTTCCTGTTGTGGTTTCAAATAACTTTGTAAAATAAAACAAGTTACGTGCTTGAAAAAAAGACACCTGTTGAGCTGGCTAATGGAAACTCAAATCTTTAACTGTATGGCATCGTTGCTTGTACCTAGTCTTAAAAGCTGATAGTAATGTCAGAGTTTCTTTCCTATAGGGATCAAACCATCCTTTGTTTGAAATGAAAAGCCAGTCTTTTGATGTTTCACTGAGCCTTTACTTGTTCTTTTCTTTCTTTCTTGTTTCTGTTCTGATTTGTTTTAAATGTGGGCATTTGATTTTTTTCCTTATTTCTATAAAAGAGGATAGATGTTCAATGAAAAGCCAACAATACAGAAAATTCTAGAAAAGCATAAAATCACTTGATAGTTCTACAAAAATGAATATTGTTGAATTTAGGTCATTATTCTTCTAGATATCTCTCTGTGCACGGATATTGAATTGATGGTGTTCTGTAAACTGCTTCTCTTTTCTCAGCAGTATGTCATGACCATTTTCTAAGACAATATATATGGGTCTGTGTTCTCTTTTTATGGCTGAACAAGATTCAGATATTTAACTGATTTTCTAATAGTGGGCATACAGGAGTGTTTACAGTTTTCTAATGTCATAGAGGAATAATTATGTCTTATTCATTGTTTTATGTCAGGAGACAGCTGTCTGCACACATAGGGATGTCTTATCAGGGTCTAGATGCACCTAAGAAATATGCAGTGGAGTTGGGCCTCCTTTAGGGCCTGGGATCAACAAGGAATAAATTGGGGTCACTTTTGGGCGCATTTCATTGTCTTAGCTTCTCCTTGGCACCTGCTGGCAGTCTTTCATCAGTGTTATTTAGTGGAAAATGACTGTTCCACTATTACATGTTCTCACAATTTGAGGTTGATTAACGTTTTCACTTTATTTCCAAATTCCAAGGAGAGAAACAGTATGTCGTTGGCATGGGTCAAGTGGCTCCTGCTTTTCTAATAAGCTAGGTTCGAGTAGGGGAGGAGGACCATAGCTTGAGCACTTAGCAAGAACAGTGGAGATAGTATGTGTGCGGGCTTTCTAAAGGGAGGGAGTGATGATGGAGAGAATACTTCTGCATATATTTTTGTGTTGTCTGATTACAGTTCTGGGATAAATACCTATAAGTAACATTTCAAGATGAAGAGTGCATATTGTAAATTTTAACATATCGTGCCAATATGTTTCTCGGAAAAGTTGTTCCAATAGACATGCTTTCCAATAGTACCTGAAATGCTCACACCAACAGTACTTGGTGGTCAGTCTTTAAACTTTGAACCTATATCTTACCCAGAAAAAATTATGTTTCCATAAAATTTATTTAAAAGGAAGTTAAAAATGTTTTACGTATACTTCACAGGCTTTTTTTTTTTTCAAGTTTTTTTTTAAATTCCTTTTTTTTAAAAGTAAGTTCTTGGCTCAGCGTGGGGCTTGAACCCATGACACCAAGATCAAAAGCTGCATGCTCTACTGAATGAACCAGCCAGGTTCCCCTGTTTAGATTTTCATAGATTAATTTTTCTGTGGTCACTTTGGCTCAATTTGTAGGAATTTTTTCTCAGTATTTGGATTATTAATATTTTGTCTATCATTGATTATGAATTCTTTTACCACATAGACCTTCTCTCTTGTTTATGATGGTTCCACTATACAAACATTAAAAATTTTTATTTAACTTATTATTAAACATTGTGAAATTTTAGGTTTGAGGACTATACATTCTAAATAAGACTTTAACTGTAAATAGGTATTTAGCATTACTAGCTATAAACTGCAAGAAAATATTACAAAAATGTATATAGTTGCTCACAGAGTTTAGTCGTTTTTCTAACTTGAAAGCATATAGTTTCAAATCAGCCTTTTCTTTCCTGATTTGGGGAACAGGAACATGAACTTTAAGCATCTTTCATGGCACTGTTAATAAAAAGGTGGGCACATTCACTGTTTTATGGGAGTGTCTCTTAGAAAATGTGGTTTCATTTCATCTGCTGTAAGAGAAGGCAGTTGGAACTGTAATTTCCACAACTGCGTATTGAGCATCTATAATTTATTGGGCTATTTACATGTACTCTTTATTTATTCATCATTTCAGCCATATAAAGTGGGTATTGTTGTCTGCTTTTTATGTATGGAGAATATGAGGTTCAGAGAAATGAAGTAAACTTTCTTATCATGCTGTTAGTATATGATAGAACTGACATGTGAATTTAGTTCTGTCAAAATTTAAAATCTGTCATTTCCCTGATTATATTATATATTTATATTAAAGGGATATAGACCCTGTGCTCTGTACACATGGTTTCTGACTGGGAAGAGGACATATTTAATGGGTATCTGCCATCCAGGCCAATGATTCTTAACTAGAATGCTACCACCCCTGGAGCATTTGAAAACATGCAAGAACATTTTCATTTGTCACATTGATTGGGTCTTGCCACTGGCATTTAGTGACTGGGACATGGGAATGTTAAAGCATTTTGCAATGCCTACTTCAGGCTCCTAGAACAAAGGATTTTCTCCCACATTTGCCACTGGTGCCCCCAATGAGAGACAGTGTTTTTCCTTGTGAAATACACGAGGGTGGGGGGACATTTCTTCTTACTGTGTTATACTACTGTCTAGTAAAATGTATAATGCCTTTAAGCTTTAGCCTCTCATTTCGTGTACTGAAAACTTTCTAGAATCATAGCCACAAATAGGAGCAGACATTTAATTGGGACAGTAGCTTTTATTACTACCATTTACCATCTAACCCATAGTTTCAATACTAGGCACATTTGTTTGCTAAGAGACTATCCAAAGTCTACATGGTGTTATTGATTGTAGGTTGTAATCTCCTCCTGTGATCTGATTTTTTTCTGTCGGAATATTTCACTGATTACTTTCTTCCTCACACTTATATTCTGTTAACAGTGAACTACCAAAGAACCCTGTTTTCTGCTCTTTTCTGGTACTCTCTCGGGGCATGTTCCTTTCTCCCATTATTATTTTTTAACCTCTGTAGATCTAACCCACTTTTTATTATTCAGTTCAGGTATATTCTCCTTCTGGAAGCCTTCCCTGAAGCCAGAGGTATAGGGGAAAGCGTTCTTCCTCTGAAATTCCAGAACAGCCTGTTCGTTTTGCTTTTAAGACATTTACCAGTGTATTGTATTTCAGTTTTCTGTTCTTGTTTCTCCCTAGCCTGTAAGCTTCCTAAAGATAAGGGACTGTGTTTATTTCAGCAAATAAAAAATTATAGATTTTCCGTATAATTGGACTTTCATGAATGTTTGAACTATTCTTGAGGAATAAACCACCAAGGTAAGAACCTTGAAAGTGATTTTGGAGCAAGCTGTCCTTGCACCAGTTCTAACTATCCAAACGCTGGAGTATGTCTTGGCATTCTTTTTCATTGGACTGAACCTTGCAAAATCTTAGTATATGTATTTTTCACAAAAGAGATATTTATATAGCTTTAAATCCATCATGGATTGCTAAATCTGTCATCAAGTTTGGCAATGGACACGTTTTTTTGGCTTAATAAGACTAAATTTTTGTTAAAATTTACTCTCTGCAAAGGCTTCATTCAAAAAAAAAAAATCACTTGCTTTGAATAAGCAATTTAACCAAAGTAGAAGGTAATCACATATACTTTGCAAGTAAAGTAGGAATAGAAATTAACACCCAAGAATAGGAGTGGACACTTGGACATTTATTAGTGACTTCTGTTTCTATTTTGAACTATCATCATAATTGACTTAACAAGAAACAGCACCAGGTGTTATATGTAAGTGATGAATCACTAAATTCTATACCCGAAACTAATCTTACACTGTATGTTAACTAACTAGAATTTAAATAAAAACTTGGAAAGAAAGAAAAAAGAAAAAACAAGCAATTTACTGATTAAACCTCAAAAAGAAAAACTTAAGTGGGCGTGTGCCACTATTAAGAATGCAAAGAATTAAAATTCAATAGTATAAGAAATCACTGACAAATGGAATTTTTGGATAATTAAGTATTCTGATTTAAAGGAGCTTCAAATTTATGAAGGGTGAACTAGTTACCTCAATTTTTCATTTGTATTACAAATATTTCTAAAATGCTTTAGCACATTAATTTTTAAATAGGGCATTATAGAAATGATATATCCTCCTTGATATGAGATATTATAGTGCCTCAAGGATCATTTTTCGGAATGTGGAGTTTCTAATTATAATTGCGGGTTATGAATGAAATTATGTGACATATCTCCTGAGTCCAGGACCTACTCTGGGTAACAGTGTTTTAAGACTAATAATTTAAAATGCGTTTTCTTGTGATTTATCTCTTTCTCTTAAAAATTGTGTACAATAAAAATAGAGTTTAAATTAGTTGGGGTTTGTTGATAATTAAGGTTTTAATGTGTCTGTGAAATATAAGCTCTTTTGCTGATCAATGCTAATGACCAAAATGAACTACGGAACATTAGTTCAAATAAGTAAATGGTTAGAGGTTGACAGAAGAAGTGAAAATATCACTTAAATTAGTGAAGTACTCTTTGCTATTATAATATATATCTCAGCTTGCTTTTAGCTTATAAATAAACATATATACTCATAAAAGGTAGTAAGGAAGATTAAATTGAATCCTACTTTTTATGTAATTAATTTTAATTGAAAAATGCATAAACTATTAGTCAATGAAAATAAAGGTGTCACCTCACATTTTGTGTATTTTTTTCTTGGAAAAAACTCACTATTATTTGTAAGATCAAGGTTAAGGAATTTATTGTCTTTGATGGCTCTGACAATTAAGTTGCTGGCTCCGTGAAAATCCGTATTCCATTAATGGGTGAACTTCTCACCTATGTGATAAATGGTATACTTTAAAAAGAAGTAAAATGATGAGATTTATTTCCTCTGTTGTGGGGAAATGAGGCAAGGTGCATATGGCTATCTTGGCTTAAAAAGCTCTCTCCTGGGGCGCCTGGGTGGCACAGCAGTTAAGCGTCTGCCTTCGGCTCAGGGCGTGATCCCGGTGTTGTGGGNCCTTTATTTCCTCTGTTGTGGGGAAATGAGGCAAGGTGCATATGGCTATCTTGGCTTAAAAAGCTCTCTCCTTACCAATAAACCACAGATAATAGTGACTTGTTTGAGTCCAAGTCCTAAGCATGTGAAAATACATATTGAAACTTTATTTTCTTTGGACTTTTTTGTAAATGACAAAGAATACATTGGGAAATTTTAACTTTGGAGTAAGCATACTAAATTGCTGACAGAACTCTATCTTTGTGATAAATTAGCTCTGTTCCATAAGGCTTTACCACATAGCACTGTAATGACTCAGGGGACGTGATTTGAACTCTGGAACTTTTCAATCCTTATAATTATGAACTAATGGGATTCTACTTTATTTAGTGTTCTATTGTTCAGTTTATAGGTAAAACATCACAGAATATATAATATAATATCCTGGGAATGTACTAAATTAGAAGCTGCCTCAATTTTACTTGAGACTGTCACTTATATGTTGTTTATTCTGTATATATTCTTATTTAAACTTTCAATTTTATTGAACTTCCTGATCTTAGTATTGCCAAAACATCATACCATATAAAATTTCATTTGCAAAAAATACATAAGAAATCTTTTCCATTGTTTGCAGGTAACTTAAATGTATTTCTTTATCTGCGGGTTAGAACAGATTTTCTGGAACGTTGGGAAGGAGGGAGAGAAGGTCTACCCTTGGAACTTCTTGTAAATTGCTCTCCGCTCTCTGGTGTAATCAGTAAAGATACTCCGAGAAAAATACTCTGTGTTGAAGAGATATTAATTATGTGTAGCACAGTTTAAAAGGGCATATTTTGGCATAAAATGAAAGTAAAAGGAAGCATTTTAAAGCTAAATATCTAAAGGAAAGAACAGTGGTCACTGTCACTAAATGTCCTCTTCCTCAGACAGATCTAGAAAATGTGTCTTAGAAGCGGGGTTTCTCTAGCCATATTTTGGGACTCTGGGAAACCTTCTGCAGATGTCTCTAGTTGGGTTTGACGGTTAATCTTTTTTATTTTGGTTAGGAAGAACAAACATGAATACAATTTATGCACTACATATTTTTTAGAAACTCCTTGACAAGTCCATAAAATATGTCTTTTTGGATTCAGTCGAGTTAGATTTGTGAAACAGCTTTTGTAGGATTTTTCTATTCATCAAATTGGATTTAGAAAGAGATTCGTCATCCTAATAGGTTAAATGGGGACAAAATCTAGTTATAAGTGGCATTCTATCATGATATTGAATAAAATTTCCTAAATTCATATAGAAGGCACAATATTTCCCTCCTCATTAAACACAAAAGAATGACAATAATCCATATAAATTTAATAACTCTTCCTTTTAGAAACACATTTGTAAGCTTTTTATGAAAAATACAATTATTTCTTTTTCCTTAGAAAAGCTTGCTTAACGTAGAACTCGTTTATTAAAAATTAATAAAATGTTGAGTTAATAACCAGTTATCTGTTTTTGGTTTGAAGAAAACATCTTTCAACAAACTTCATGGAGAATTTATATCCGGGTTATGAGGATGGGCTTGTTTCATGTCAATGGAAAAGAATGCTTAATGCATTGATACCTTTTCATTCTGTCTTATTCTTAAAATTATTCAGCTTTTAAGGAAATATCATTACTGTTTACGATTATCTTTGTAATGAGAAATCACAGCACGAATCTTGAAAAATGGTTCTACTTCATCTTTGCTCATTCATCTCCTAGTGCAAATTATAAATGCATGAGTGCAATGTGTGGCTATTCAGGTCATTCTCTTTCAGGATTGATGTTCCTGTTATACAGTGTACCCATCTATTAACATCCTGAAATGTCAAAAGCTTCATTTTTTAAGAGTGGAATGTCAGTTTCTTTTTTACTTAGAGCAATTTACCCAGCAAAAAAGCAAGAGATTTGACAGTTGCAGCTATTGGGGCAAAGACGCTGTTAGGAGTAAATGTTCGAATACGTATCAGAGTTCCTACACTTTACATGTTTCTAGGACAACGCATGAGGCAAAATGGAAGCACAAATCAAAAAGATTCATTCATGTGTATATAACTACATCTGATTCCCAGATTTGAGGATTTGAGAAATATTTTTTCATTCCTGTAAACTCTATTTCAAACTCTCAAGTGACTTTTGTATTGCAACTGGTGTATCATTGCGATTGCATGAAAGTAAAGAAGTTTTCGATTAACTATTGTTAACATCTAAATATCTAATGTAAACTGTGATTAAATGCTTTTCACTGATAATTAGAATTTTATTTATTGTAAGATTATTAATAGGGAAACCAAGGATATTTATATATATATATAAAATATATATTATATATATATTTCCATATATATGGAAAACATGTTTGATAGAGAACAAAGATTATACAGATTAATAATAATAGAGTACGTAAGATGTATTCTGAGAACTTAATTGTAATATATAAAATGCATAACATATACAACATTGAACTTGCTTTTCAAATACTGCAAATGAATGTGTTAATTAACTGTAGTAATCATTTCACAATGTATACATCACATTGTACACCTTAAAAATAAAATACTATAAATAGTATTTAGATCAGTGCAAGACTACACAAGCTAAAGTTTTCATATTGGCAGACAAATCTAAACATTAAGCTCCCCCGCAAATCTTTCTGAAAATTCTCCTTTGGTGAGCAAATGGTTTGGGATGGCTGTTTTCCTTTTCCATTTCAAGAATGAGTTGGACCTGAGAAATGATTTGTTTGTTATCCATACTCCATATGGATTGGAAAATACCTTCCAACATGCCCATGTTGTGGGATCCAGAGGAGTCTATGCAGTCCCATAAGGTCTGTGAGCTGAGCCTCTGCTCCTTTCTTTTATTTTCATTCTCTGGGTAGGACTGTGCTTTCTGAGAAGGTTTGTCTGTTTTGTTTTCCCCTTTAAAAGCAATGTAAAGAGTATGGAGGGTAGCAGATTATTTTGGTGGCTTGTTTTTCTCGGAGAGAGAGAGAGAGTGTGTGTGTGTATGTGTGTGTGTGTGTGTGTGTGTGTGTGTGTGTGTATTAGGGTGGAAATCAGGCTCATTATGCCTTTCAGTGTATTCGTTTGTTGGTCCCCTGTCAACCTGCCAGCCCTCTCTGTGGGATAACTGCCCTTTGTACAGTAATCTGCCAACATTCATGGTGGTTGCATTCATTGTACCCATTCTACTGTGGAACTCCATTACGACTGGGGTTTGAATGCAAAGCTTCATGATATCTGGGTATAAACAGTGTGCTGAGCCACAAAGGCATCCTTTGTATTTCTTAGTCTTCTTATAATCCCTTAAAAAAAAAACAAAACACTAGCTTTGAAGACGGGATTTTCTGGAAATGGGGAGGCAAATACATGCAGCTACCACTCTGTTCCATACTTACATAATGTGGTGTGTTTGAGGAGGAGGGAAGTTTCTAGTTTTAAAACCTGATTCATTTCTGAGACTAAAGTGGGCTACATTTGAGGCTAATTTTCTACCTGTGGAGGTGTGGGTGAATTGGCCTTTGTTTTCTTGCAGTTACCTTACCTGGCAGGTGGCCACATTGATTATTCTTGGCTTGTGCTTTAGAAGTTTCCTCTCTGATCCTTGTAAGCTCCTGCTTTGTCCACAGCAGTCCTGTAGAATTCTTAACCCGGAACTGTCTTCTCAAAGGAAGATGTGCCTTTGACCTTTTTATGGTTACCTCCTATGAGTCTCTGGTTTCTTCTCTCTTGTCTGTGGGCCTCTGAGGTGCTTTTGAGAACAAAAAATAACAGAATCTTCAGCAGATAGGTGACAAGCACAAATCAATCGGGAGTTTGTTTTCCTTCCCTCCATACCCTCACCCATTAGTTTAGAGATAGAATTAAAACCCTGAGTTAGGCAGAAAAGCAATTGGGACAACACAGCAAACTAAAGAAATACTGTGCCTCTGCCTTTTGTCATTCCCAGCCCCTCCCAGGGAACTTGCAGAGGCTTTGTCAAAGTCTTGGTACTCTCTTCCTCTTTTCCTTTTTTCTGTTTAGTTTTGTTGAAATTTTGACTTAGATGGAAATGATGCATTCCTTTTTTGTGAAAAATCAGTATAAACCACCGGTATTCAAATTATCACAGTAAAGTATTGAGCAGTTGCCTAGTACTTTGCTTCACATGTGTTTTCTCATTTAACTTAACGTGTGACCATGAAAGTCAGTGCTTCCTTGGAGATTCTTTGGCTTTTTGAGACACATAAGTTTATTCCTATTATTGTACCTTGGCTGTTTATGCAGAGCGTTGGCCTGTGTAAATTCCTATACATACTCTGGTATGAACACACACACACACACACACAAGATGGCAATGTCTGCTGATGTTTTCGTAAATGTAGATGGATCCAAGGAAGGTCCTAGGTCTTTTAGCTGCTGTAATTAAAAGAAAAAAAATACTTGTTATATCACGATCTAACATTGAAATTTTTTTGTAAGCTCTACGCCCAACTTGGGGTTTGAATTTAGGATCCTGAGATCAAAAGTCACATGCCCCACTGACTGAGCCAGCCAGGTGTCCCTTAGCATTGAGTTTTAATACATCTTTTGAGTACTTCAGGGACTTCCATGACAATGCAGAATGGAAGAAACTTGTCTTTCTGTTCCTTATGCTTGTAGGTGGTTCTCAAAATTTAGTGTGCCTGCGATTCACTGGTATTTGTGTATGTGTATGTGTGTGAGACAGAGAAGAGATTGATAGGATTTATCAGGTACTGCTGTGGCACAGAGATTTGTATGTGAAGTAGGCATTTTGATTTTCATACAAGAAGCTCAGAAACCATAGCGAGGATCATGGAGAAAGGTCACCGTGTGTGGCATCTAATGTTATCAGTGTATCATTCTGTATATGGCTCTGCTCATCAACTGAGCTGATTTAATGATACAGTTCTAAAATTTGATCATCAGAAGAACACTTTATATATATAAATTTTATATATATATATGTTCATTTTTTATGCATTTAAAAAAATTGTGCATATAGCACCATATATTTTCCAAATTTGTGAAAAAACATTGAATAAGCATTAAGTGAAAGTCAGTGTATAAATTATAAACAAACATTTTATATGAATGTGCATTATTGTGGTCTTAGAAATTTTAGGTAAACCAAAAGAATGTAACAGTATTATGAAAGTGTATTTTATGTTACATCTTACCAAGTAACACTTTCCACATGCCAGCAAACTTGACTCATGATCGATCACTCCATGTTTCACACATATGCAGTAATTCCTAATCTGTAACATTGCTCTCATTTATGAGTACTGATGGTAGTACTGAGGAGATTTTAAAATTCTCTTCATAGGCACACCAATGTAGTGTTTAAATGCTTTCCCATGAGACTGACTCTAGCAGTGACTGATCCAAAATCACTCTTTTCTAGTTTTTGCTCAGGATACTTCACTTCTCTGCACGTCCTATTAAGCAATTATAAGAAGAGTCTTAACTCATTGATATTTATTTTGAGACTTGATGAAAACATATGTGTGGAAGCCTTCATACATACTAAACCTTCCATAAATGTTTAATTAGGTGATTTGGAGTGTCAAAGAAATACAGACAATCTACAGATTTGTTGGTTGTGGGTATCAGCAGTTTTATTTAGATGTTTGCTAGACTCAGCAAGGCACTTAAGTTAGTTTCTTTTATAGGAAAGGAGATCTGAGAGATTTTTAAGTAAACACCCATGCCACCACCTTGCATTTCAGCCACTGAGGACCATGTATACGGAATAATGAATGAGCTAGCAGTGGACTTGGTTTATTTGATCCAGATAAGGAATACACACCTTCTAGCCTCACTTTACTTTTGATAATTAAATTATGATGCCTTAACTCACAGAGGTTGAGTTCATTGTTATTGAAATGCAGCCATTTGATAATCATTTACACCATGGAAGATGTTTTGTGTGTATTTTAAAT
This sequence comes from Ailuropoda melanoleuca, assembly GCF_002007445.2. Lineage (NCBI taxonomy): Eukaryota > Metazoa > Chordata > Mammalia > Carnivora > Ursidae > Ailuropoda > Ailuropoda melanoleuca. The sequence continues at coordinate 62,696,176 of NC_048228.1, read as the reverse complement.
ATTAGTGGGAATATGAAATTTCTTTTATACTCCATTTTTTAAAAATAAGTTTTTTCCTTTTGGAATTGTTTTAGTAACAACATAGAGCTACATGGGTATTTAAATAGTCTTATAAGTAAAATTGTATTGCCCTTTGTATGTCAGTATAAATTGGCAGAGATGGTTCCATAGTTTGGAATTAGTTCTGCATGTCGATGGAGCCCAGGGGGACAATCTCAGATTTCGTGGTCCTTGGGTTTGTGAAGCTCAGGTTCTTTTGGAGCCAGCCTGCTGCCAGCTGGCTTCTTCTCAGAGGAAGTACTCTGGCAGTAAATCTTAAAGCAGACAGATGAAGTCAGTTTGGTCAAAATAACTGAAAACATCATTGGAATCCCTGTTTAGGATCATTGTTTTTTCAGCTCGCCCTGGGTGCCACGTAAAGGAACGTGAGGTTGGGTAGGGTATCTAACTCTGCCTGTTTTGTACTTCAAAAAGTCCTCCATCTGAGGATGCAGGGCTTTACTTTGACACCTGTGATGTGGTGATTAGGCTTGTATTTTAGACAGGACATGCATCAGAGCCATCATCCCTCAGATTAAAACTAAATTGGACATTCTGCTCTGGGGAATAATTCTGTTCCACTCACATCTCACTGCTTGCTTGCTGTTCACCAGAGGGTAGCCCGACTAGCTCTATTAATCCTCATTTGAAAGTCCAGTCTGAAATATCACCTTCTCAGGGAATCCTTTCTCACCTACCTCTTTCTTACCGTATCTTGCATGCTTCTCTTTGTTACAGCCAAGTAGTGATTTCTAATTGCTTTGTCTCACTTTTAGAGGACAGAGAGAATGGGAAGAGCATTTTCATACTGTCTCTTTCTGTACAACTTTATGTTTTTTTTCCAAATCCCCAGTATAATGTCAGAGTACATCTGTATACATTAATATACTTTTTGTATATGAAATACTTTCTGCATTATGTTTATTATGTTTATAATACTTTAACTGTATATCTTTATTTTGATACTTCATATGTGTCCATTTTTGGCAATCATAAATAATAAGGTAAGAAGTAGCTTTCATGTAAAGCTTTCTCTGTATTAAGTGTTAGTCTCTTAGGGCATATTAGAAGTTATATACATATTGGATTAAATAGTAGTTATATTATAATGGATTGATGCCCTTTGCCAAATTATTTCCCATATAGATTGTACCAATTGCATTCCCTACTGTAGGATTAAATATGCCTATCGCAACATTCCCACACTGCTGCTGCTGAAGGATTTTTATGATGCTTGAAGGGCTACAATCCATTTCACTTCTTCAAGTCCCAGAGTATCATTTCTTATTTGTTATAGGAATTTTATAGTTTTGGCTTAAAGTTAAAATTTGGGCCAAACGTATGGAGCCGGTCAGTTGATCAAATTTATTAGTTCATGCCTCTTTACTTATTGTGTAGTTTTACTTGCATTGTCAGGATGACCAAGGATAAACTATTGAATTATATAAATATTTACTGGTGATAATGTATATTTAGGCTCTCTCTCCAGGGAAATGCCATATCCTTTCTAATTTGTTTATTTCTGGGTGATCCCTGAGGAGAATGTGTTGCCTTGCGCATCCATTCCTCACACACCCTGCATAGCTCAGGGTGCGGAAAAAAGGGATCATGTCTTCTTTGGCTGCCATTTTCTCTTTCTTATTTATCTTCTTTTTTTTTGACAAGCCATATTCTTTTGAGATTCTTGCTGCTGGGCTTTACCACCTTCTTCCTCTCTTATTGCTGACAAGACTGATCTCCTTGTCATTTTCTCATTCAGGGAATATTCAAGGGTCAGTCTCACCAAATCCTTAACCTTGTTTTCAGTTTTCAGGAAAACAATTCCTATGATTTATTAACTACAAACTTCAAACAGCTGTGGTTTTAACACCTCTCAGTTTTGAGGCTTAACCATTTCTTATTACTTTACCCCTCTGCCATGAATATCCTATATCTTATCATCGCCGGATATTTCAGCTTTCAAAACCACAAAAATCAGACCTACCTTCCTGCCTACAGTCTTCTATTCTTCCAACTTTCTCAAGTACCCTCATAGCATCAGTACGTTTAATGCACCGATTTTCATTCTTATACATGTTAGAGCTCAGGTCATCATTTTCCTTATAATCTTGCAAGTATGCTCAAAAGTCTTGCTCCTTCTCCCTGCATCACACCAGCCCAGCAGGATGTCTTACCCTGTGTCAAAAGTGATGTGTTGGAAGAATTCTCGCTAGCTCAGGTTCTAGTCCTTGCGCTTGTGCTGACTAGTAATACAACCTTGGCAAGTCGCTTCACTAATCTAGGCGATGTAAATTGTAATGTTTGGACTAGATCATCATTTTCTAAAATATAATAGATGCTAGACCCAGATGTTACATAAAAAAAGAATCCCACAGTCAAATGAGTTTGGCAAACACAGCATATTATTTCCTCTTACACATTTACAGTGCATAATAACATCTTAAAGTCTAAGAATTCCTATAGGGAGAAAAAACAATTTAACTTTGTTTATCCTAGCATTTCTCAACCTATTTGACTATGGAACCTCATACACTTATTTCATTGCTGCAGAACTTGGGTTCAGTAAAACACACTTTGGAAAATGCCAGGCCAAATTATCTTTGGCATTATTTACTTTTGATCTTTAATTTCGTGATTTTATAATTCACTTTATGTGCTTGTTCATTCACCAAGAATGTCTGGGATAGATACACTTCAGTATCTCTGTAATTCAATGAGATGGATTTATGCTACATATCACCCACAAATAAAATAGTGCCTTGACAGTGGTCCTTCTTTAAGAAGTATTCTTTTGAGATCAGCAGTATTTTATATGCTATCTCAGAGAGAGAGAAAACAATTCCTATGATTTATTAACTACAGCATGGCAAGTAATCCGTTATTCCACAGTCATCACTCAGGGAAAATGAAGGTTTCTTTAAGACCTTCCTTCAAAGTCACTTAAATGAAAAAGTAGATACATTTTTTTTTGAAATGCATGTATATATAAGAATTGCCAATAGTTGCTTTGCATAATTTAGGAATTCTGATAGGTAGCTTGAGTAAGTACAAGTTAAACAGATGCACGCAAGTACAGGATTGTAAAGTTCAAAGGAAATGCAAACTTGATTAACAAAAGTCACTGTCAGAGACTAATTGTAATTCTGCAGCATATGAATCCTTGAATAATGTCCCCTAAAAGGTCAGCCAAAAGTCCCGCTTCTGTCTACTGTTCCCTTGAAGAGAGTTTTCAAATTTAGGTCTTTCCTGGCATCATAAAAGTCAGAGCTATAAAGCATTTTGTAAAAGTTTCCTTTACAAGTTAAAGCAACATGAAATTGGTGAGAATAATAGTTGATTCTTTTCTGGTCATTAAGTAATAAAGAGATTTAGCTTTTAATTACGTTAACCAAGTGTACTGCATTTGAATCAGAGCTCTATAAATTGTATACATCCTTTTTTGTTGTCTGTTTGCTTGTTTCATGGTCTTAAATTTATTTTTTGAGAAAATATTTATAAATTTAACCTTTTTTCATATATTAAGTGTATTAAAGATTCATGCCAATGTTATTAGTTATGCATTTTAAAATAATTACATTAGTTTTATTATAAATACGGGATATAATTTCCCAAGAGCATAGCAGAAATAATGAATTAGTACTTAGACATTTTTCTAGCTCTAATGATTAAATGATTGCTTCAATAGTGTAATTTTTCAACTCTACGTAATTAATGACTCTGAATAAGCAATTAAATTATGTTTAATTTTGATAACTGTTATGATTAAATAATTACATATTTTGTTATTTCTAAAAATTAATTGTTTTATTGGGTGTGATGTTGATTGAGTTCTCATTTAATTTATTGATTTTTGTTTTATAGGAAACATTTTCTAAGTCAAACAAAAAGCCCATGTTGGTAGCATGGCAAAATCTCTGTTTATTGCATGGGCAGGAATAAAAACTGTGGTCTAAATACAAAGGCAGTTATGTATATTAATAGATTTAAGAACTGTACCTAGAGGATTGTCATTATTGATACTTTCTGACAGGAAGTTTTCTGTGGCATATACTTTTCTGTGTCTTTTGTCCTCCTATAAAATGTTCATCATTTCTTAATGATTTGAAGAACAACATCAAATGTAATTTCTCTTTATTTGCAGAGGACACTTACTTGGTAGCAAAATATTACATTTCAGAAATAAATTCCAAAAGTGTTTTCTTCAGGCTATAAAATTTGCATGGGTTGAAGAAGGGGTTTATGGCATCTGATTTCTTCAATTCAAGAAATCATCTGAGGAATTACTATATTGGGATGAAGTGGGTTAGGAGCTGCTCATGTATAAGCCTGTGGGGGTTTTATTCATTTGGCAAAACTGATTAAAGGCTTACTACTTACCTGAGGCTCAGGTGCTCCTGTGCCAGCAAGGAACTTACAGTGACATCTGACATAGATATATACAAATGAGTGAAGTTCAGTAGTATAGGTGCTCTGTCAGAAGTGGCAGGTTTGCATAAGGAAACAACCAAAGTCATTTTAACCATGGGCATCACTTGACAAGTTTGAGATTTCAGTTACCTTACCACAGTTTGACATTGGGGTGGTATCATTAATGAAAATTAATCTTATCCATAATAAAGCAGTTATGCTTAGTATTAACAGAAAGAAACTTGAAATGACAGCCATTCTTAGAGGCTCTAATTTGAAAAATGATGATGGTGAAGAAGTTGCAGACCATGTTATGTACAGAAATATTGAAAGACTGTTTAGCCTAAGGAAGAGAATAAATACTTGGGGGCATGGCAACTTCATATAGATGTCTGTAGGTGCCATGATCCATGCTCTCACTATTTTGTGTCCTCCTATAATTGTCCAGGATGTTTGTGAGAGTTACTACAACTTTCAGAGCACCTAAAATTACATATGTGAGTGTACTAGAAACTTTAAGCTTTTTCATTGATACATGAAACTTCCCTAGGTTGGTAATGAGGAAACTTGTTTATATATTCTTTATATGCCTTTCATTATATGAAAGTGAAAACTTCCAGCTTTGTAAGGGGGGAAAAAAAAAGAAGAGGTGTAGTTCTTTTTTTTATCCTGCTACCAAATAAGAAGGTATATTATATTTGACTCCCCCTGGTGACTATGTCACTTCTTACCGCTATAGGAAGGTACCTTAGCTCTTCCAGGCCAGCAGGTATCACTTAATGCATTATCGAGATAGTGGAGCCCATTGTGTTATTAATACACCATTCTGGTTTTCAGTATATAACTCACAACTACTCAGAATGGTGTTTTGAACCATAAGTCCTATGGTATGCTGCCTGACTTCACCGAAAATAACAAAAGCCAATTCAAAGTATGCCTGTGTTTAAACCTCTTGATTAATATGTAAAGTCCTAGTGAAAGTAATGACTCCATTCACGTGAAAGGACCTATCACAGACATGTGCTTTTTATTAACTTAGATACGTAAAGATCTTGCATGTTCTGTGAGAAAAAATGTTGAAGTTTTGTACTGTGCTCCAAACCAGAATCAAAGAGAAGGAATTTACCAGTTTGATAAATGGAATCTTTTTTTTTTTTTTTAATGAACCTTTATTTTGTTCATCTTCTGTACGGAGAAATTGCATTTATTTTACCATGCTGAAAAGTTAGTTTCAGGTACTTGTTAAAAATACTGATAGAAAATTTATATCTTTATTCTGCAGCTATCAAAATAGGTTATATTCAGATTTTTAAGTCTCATTTCTCAAAACAGACTTTGTTAGTGAATTATTCTACCCCAGTGGATCATTTCTGGTCTTATCATTTTGAAAGATAGACGAGCTGTCTTGTTAATGATTCCTCATCCTCTAAAACCACTAGAGAAGGGGTGTCCGGTTGGCTTAGTTGCTTGAGCTTCTGGAAGACTCGATTTCAACTCAGGTCATGATCTCCAAGTCTTGAGATTGAGCCCCGCGTGGGGCTCTGTGCTCAGTGGGGGAGTCTGCTTGGATTCTCTCTCCCTCCACCCTGCCCCCTTCCCCTGCTTTCTCTCTCACTAAAATAAATAAATAAATCCTTAACCAAAAAAAAAAAAAAAAAAAAAAAAAANNCTACCAGAGAACACCACTAGATACTTTTAGCACTTTTTCTAAACAGGTAATATAAGCAAATATTATTTAAAAAATGGAAAACATGGTTACCCAAAAGAAGCCAAATCAAATCAAACCCAAAACCCAAAGATCTGACACTCTTTATTTCCATATTCACATTTGAATGTTTTGAATCAAAGTGATCATAATATGGTTATTTTCCTGTGTAGCTGATTCTTTATTTTACATATATTTATGTCCTATAAATTGAAATTACCAGGAGGGTAATTTTTGAATGTGTATGAAAATATTTGTTAATCTTTTCCTTTTTTATTTAAAAAAGTCACAGCTTGCTCTTTAACATTCTGTAATTATTCTTCCCTGGGTACTTCAGTGAGACCATGTAATAAATATTCTTTATTATTACAAAGCAGAGCTGTGGGGGAAAAAAAAAAAAAACATGGCATATTCAAATGAGTATCCTGATAGTACTGCCAGAATAAATGTATATTCTTAAAATACATTAACGAAACTTATATTCGTTGGAATGTGGAGACATAATTCTAAAATTAAACTTTNACATTAACAAAACTTATATTCGTTGGAATGTGGAGACATAATTCTAAAATTAAACTTTTACAAGACAGAATTAAAATTATTTAATGAGCGAAAATAAATTTCTATGATACAGAAAGCTTAAATGCTAGAAAAGGACTAGTCAAAGGTATAAAATATGGTAGATATAATAATGAATTTTAAAACCTTAGTAAATCATGACTGCCATTTTATTAGACATTGTTTCATAAACTGGAAGACCTGACAACCTGATAAATCTGCCTTTTAATATTCAGTGGTTAATTTTTTAAATAAATTATTCCTTTGTCTCCTACTGCACCAGTTAGCTAAATTTGTCTTAGGAAATGTGGAGATCTGCAGTTATGGCAAAGTGATAATACAAATGAAAGTAAAGATTTCTGGTCTTAAAAAGTAAAAAAATGATTATTTTAACCATGTTTTTAGTATGATTTCAGAAGAGAATTTCGAAGGGAAGGTGAAGAAGTTGGGATGGGAGTATGGTTATTTAAGAGTACGCTTAACTGCCTTAAAGTATTTATCTTATTTCTTTAAGAACTGGTTATGGCTGAATGATAAGTAAATAAAATTTTTATGATGTTCCTAGTTANATACGCTTAACTGCCTTATTATCTTATTTCTTTAAGAACTGGTTATGGCTGAATGATAAGTAAATAAAATTTTTATGATGTTCCTAGTTACCATGTGTAAAATAGCAATGCTATTTTTAAATATAACAGAACATTTTGAATCTTATGAAGTAGTAAAACTTGATATAAACTTTTATTTTGGTATTTCGAGATGTGTTCCATCAATATGTAGATTCCTTTCCTTCACAATTTTTAACATTTGAAAAGCATTCTCTGAATAACAGAAAACAATAGCAATTTTAAAATGTTCTCATTCTGCTGAAAACTATTTATGATATGATTCTATTTTAAATGTAATTAAGGATTGGTTATTGTTTTTCTTTTAGTGATTGTAGGGAATGTAAGAGCAGTAATAATCCCTGGTAATTTTAACCACAAATTTCTTCTTCCTAAAATGATATACCACAATTCTCTATTTTTTCTCTGTATAAGGCTCACCATATTATAAAACACAATGTCCCTTTATCATCTCTGATCAAGCCCAGACTCCTAGCTGGATCACACAAAGGCTGTAGCTGCTTACCTCTTTTACCATCTGTTAAACGGCATAATATCAGTACTTGATTTATAGGTTGTAGTGAAGATGAAAGGAAATGACGCTTATCAAATACTAGTACCTTTATATGAAGTAAGCACTCAAAGAGTGTTAGATATTGTTATTTTCCATTAAACTGTGTGGTCAGTAGGGCTTTGTTTTTTGTGATATTTCTCCATGGCTCATAAAGTTGTGCCTTATCTACAGTCAATATTTGTTAAATGAATCAGTAAATGAATGAATCAATGTTTCATAGATGGTATTTTCACACTATACCTTGCTCCTATTTATTTTTGAGTTAGCCACTGAAAATGTTAACATTCACTACCTCTTAACATTTACTCTATAAATATTTTTTGAGTGATCACTCAGAACCAGGACGGTTTCTGAGGTTGTCAATAGGTTAGGATATATTTAGTTATTTTAAAAGTTTATTAGTTTGACAGATATATATTGAGTACTATATATGTATGGGCCTGGTGTTGTAGAGAGTGTTTCAGAAGGGGTTCAGGTTGGAAGCAGGGGAACAAGAAACAAGTTCAAGCACCATGCTGGTATCAATTACGAGAAAATTATTTGAGGTCCTGACATCCATGAAGCATGAACCCATATGTGTTATATTTTCAGTTAATACAACTATCGTTGCCCTTCTAGGATTTTGAATTCTATACTGAAGAGTAATTATGTAGAGAGAGTATAATTTTTATAAAAAGGTATGCTTCTTCCAAAATATTCTGATGGAGAATTTCCTTTTGCCTAGGCGAATCTGGTCTTTATAATAACTGTCCTGTCAAAAGTATAAAATTAAGAGCAGCGATGCAGTGCTCTTTCTGTTATTCCTAATTACTACTTTTGTACATTCGGGCACCTAATGAATTGAGTGATATGTTATGAATTGAAAATTTTCAGTGCTTGTTAGTTCCCAGACTTGCAGCTCAACATGAAAGTGAAGAAACCGAGTCTCCCCATTTATTTGACCTCTAGTTCAAAAACCCCAAGAGAGGAACCTTTTAGGTTTAGCTGCTATAGCTTAGGGAGACAGGCTCTAACACTTCCCAGAAGGAGACTTTTGGTGCTGTTCAGCGCAAAGTGGGCCAGATGGTCGAAGTTATTATTTAGTTTGGTGCTTTTCTCAATAAGGAAGTAAATAAGTCTGTGTATTTATATTTATATTTAATGTGTGTGCATATATACCTATGTATATGTGATGTATGTTTTTAGTTATATACACATAGATATATAAATATACTCTGCCATTTTACACCATTTCTATTTTAATGCATTTTAAGTTTATGTTATGAATTGTTTCCATGGAAAACCTGTTAGAAAGCCTATTCAGTTATTTAGATATTTGTACCCATATGGATAAAATATTTAAAGTGGCCATTAGTATGTTCTCAGTTTTTGTCTCTTTTATCTTAATAGGTAGCCTTATTTTTCAAGCCATTTTCATATAAATGTCTATATTATTTACCTATGCATTTTCTAATCAATTGTGTATAATTTTCTCAATTAGTCATAACTTTGAGGACAAAAAAGGGAAGCAGCGTATTTTGTTTTCCCATACATCACTTAATGTTTGTATTTAGGTTGTGATATCAAATTTGTAGAAAGATAATAGGCAAAGAAAGAATTTGATAGGCAACATTTTGGTTATAGTTAGAGTTACAAAAATGAAGTTATAGGGGGCAGTGTCAAATTGTTGTGATACATATGTGAGATCTTGTAGTTGTATTGAAAGAAGTGAAAACTTGGAAAAAATTGAAAAGTATTTCCGATTAGATCAACAAAGANGCAGTGTCAAATTGTTGTGATACATATGTGAGGTCTTGTAGTTGTATTGAAAGAAGTGAAAACTTGGAAAAAATTGAAAAGTATTTCCGATTAGATCAACAAAGAAGTCTGAATAAAATGTTGTGTGGTTCAAAAATGCTAATCTGTGGCTGTGGCATATTGATAAACCAGCTGAAGCACAGAAAGAGAAGAGAGTAAAAGAGATTTTGTGGTGGTTTTGTTAAGTGACTGACATGTGTTACCTCTCAGATCTCTCAAACACCCTGTGATATAGATAATGATACATTCCCTTTTCATAGGGGAACCAACTGAGATATAGAGAAGTTAAGTAGCTTCCCTTAGGTCTCACAACCAGCGCCTGGAGGATCAGAGATGGAATCCTTGGCAATCTAGCTGCATTGCTCACGCTCTTAATCACTAAACTATGCTGCTTCTATCAAACAGTTTGTTTCCCAATACCTGGAAGTCTATTACATTACAATATAAAATGGACTTACAGGAACAAAATTATTTAAGGCAAAATTATGTTAAGAGCAACACATATAATTATAGGAATTAAGGAAGGGTTTATATGAGAAGAAATTTTAATGGTTCAGGTTATTTATTTGGGAAATGGAACACAATGGCATATATTATATACTTCATATGAAGTCCTCTATTATCCAGAGATGATAAGACTTTTTTTTTATGCTGTTGTGACCCAAATAGAATACAGACTTTGAACTCTGACTCAATAAGCTATTGTAAGATATATAAAATTTTCAAAATTATTAATCAGGAACGTGAATGATCTGCCCATTACTTCTGGGTTCAGGGAGGCCAGGACAGTGGGTCCTGAAGAAATTAGCATGATTTATTAGTACTTCCAAGTCTTATTCATTTCAATTTATCAGTGTGACCTTGCTCAGACTCTTTAAAAAGCTTCTAGTGTTCACCTTGAGTCCCTGTTCTGCCTTGGTTTGAACAGTGGTATAGTTTTATGGCCTCTTTTCTCCTTTCAGTTTATACTTACTAGAGCAGGTCAGTCTCTGGTTTCAACTTTTCCTTCAGTCACAGTCTGAATTGATCAGAATATTTAAGGTCAGTGGATCAGAATAATTTGCCCTTGGCCCTTTAATTTAAAAGTAGAAATAAAAGACTAGATTTATTTTACGACAATATGAGTATAGAGACCCCTTTTCTAATACCAATTCTTTAATTGCCTGATGGATGATATTCGTTGAGATGCAACTAAGGTTTGACATTCTCATCTTAAAATTTGGTAAAATGAAGTCTGTTTACTGCTCAGAAATGCTGTAAGGGTCAACTAAGATAAAATATTTTCATCAGCTATAAATAGATGCCACAAATGTGAGCATTATATTATTATTATAATTGATTGTTGTTAGTATTCTTCTCCTAATTTTACTTTAAGCCTCTTCTAAAAACTCTTCCTCTCAGAGACATGTATTTTACTCTCAAAATATGTATGTATATCCATAGCCTGTCTTTTAAAATAATTTTCCAACCCTTAAATTATGCTAATGCATTATTTAAGCCACAAAAATTGAGCTGGTTCCTGTTATATGTACTTGGTTTAAAAGCATTTTCTAAGTTCTCAGGTGAAGAAGGTACATATCAAAATATGAAAACATCCATTTTACCTATCTAAAATTGGTGATTTGAAAATTAAATTGGGTATTTTTATTCTGCGGAGGGTCTGTGACTGAGCCCTTTGTGGTCCTATTTAGAAAAATCTGCCTTGGCAGTCCCAGCAGACAGTGACTCCACTTTCTCCTCAAGATACATATGTATATGTAGTATGTAGTTCCTGATCATTTCACTTCCCAGCACAGCTATGCCAGCCTTCCTATGGGACTTATGTATGTCGCAGAGAAAAAAAGAAATGGCAGTTTTCAATAAATGTTGGTTGGATATATGAAGAATAAATTGTTTCAAGTATGCAGATATAACAATCTTTTGGCTGCAGATATAACGTTCATGGTAATAGTCAAGTTTTGGAGTGCAATCTTGAATCCGGTAGTTAATTTGGTTCCTTTTATTAATTTGAGATTTAGTAGTAATAGTAACAATTTTGTTAATTAGTTAATTTGGTTTCTTTTATTAAG
>NC_048228.1:62650481-62684298 GCF_002007445.2 Ailuropoda melanoleuca | reverse complement strand
CTGTTAGAAAGCCTATTCAGTTATTTAGATATTTGTACCCATATGGATAAAATATTTAAAGTGGCCATTAGTATGTTCTCAGTTTTTGTCTCTTTTATCTTAATAGGTAGCCTTATTTTTCAAGCCATTTTCATATAAATGTCTATATTATTTACCTATGCATTTTCTAATCAATTGTGTATAATTTTCTCAATTAGTCATAACTTTGAGGACAAAAAAGGGAAGCAGCGTATTTTGTTTTCCCATACATCACTTAATGTTTGTATTTAGGTTGTGATATCAAATTTGTAGAAAGATAATAGGCAAAGAAAGAATTTGATAGGCAACATTTTGGTTATAGTTAGAGTTACAAAAATGAAGTTATAGGGGCAGTGTCAAATTGTTGTGATACATATGTGAGATCTTGTAGTTGTATTGAAAGAAGTGAAAACTTGGAAAAAATTGAAAAGTATTTCCGATTAGATCAACAAAGAAGTCTGAATAAAATATTGTGTGGTTCAAAAATGCTAATCTGTGGCTGTGGCATATTGATAAACCAGCTGAAGCACAGAAAGAGAAGAGAGTAAAAGAGATTTTGTGGTGGTTTTGTTAAGTGACTGACATGTGTTACCTCTCAGTCCTCTCAAACACCCTGTGATATAGATAATGATACATTCCCTTTTCATAGGGGAACCAACTGAGATATAGAGAAGTTAAGTAGCTTCCCTTAGGTCTCACAACCAGCGCCTGGAGGATCAGAGATGGAATCCTTGGCAATCTAGCTGCATTGCTCACGCTCTTAATCACTAAACTATGCTGCTTCTATCAAACAGTTTGTTTCCCAATACCTGGAAGTCTATTACATTACAATATAAAATGGACTTACAGGAACAAAATTATTTAAGGCAAAATTATGTTAAGAGCAACACATATAATTATAGGAATTAAGGAAGGGTTTATATGAGAAGAAATTTTAATGGTTCAGGTTATTTATTTGGGAAATGGAACACAATGGCATATATTATATACTTCATATGAAGTCCTCTATTATCCAGAGATGATAAGACTTTTTTTTTATGCTGTTGTGACCCAAATAGAATACAGACTTTGAACTCTGACTCAATAAGCTATTGTAAGATATATAAAATTTTCAAAATTATTAATCAGGAACGTGAATGATCTGCCCATTACTTCTGGGTTCAGGGAGGCCAGGACAGTGGGTCCTGAAGAAATTAGCATGATTTATTAGTACTTCCAAGTCTTATTCATTTCAATTTATCAGTGTGACCTTGCTCAGACTCTTTAAAAAGCTTCTAGTGTTCACCTTGAGTCCCTGTTCTGCCTTGGTTTGAACAGTGGTATAGTTTTATGGCCTCTTTTCTCCTTTCAGTTTATACTTACTAGAGCAGGTCAGTCTCTGGTTTCAACTTTTCCTTCAGTCACAGTCTGAATTGATCAGAATATTTAAGGTCAGTGGATCAGAATAATTTGCCCTTGGCCCTTTAATTTAAAAGTAGAAATAAAAGACTAGATTTATTTTACGACAATATGAGTATAGAGACCCCTTTTCTAATACCAATTCTTTAATTGCCTGATGGATGATATTCGTTGAGATGCAACTAAGGTTTGACATTCTCATCTTAAAATTTGGTAAAATGAAGTCTGTTTACTGCTCAGAAATGCTGTAAGGGTCAACTAAGATAAAATATTTTCATCAGCTATAAATAGATGCCACAAATGTGAGCATTATATTATTATTATAATTGATTGTTGTTAGTATTCTTCTCCTAATTTTACTTTAAGCCTCTTCTAAAAACTCTTCCTCTCAGAGACATGTATTTTACTCTCAAAATATGTATGTATATCCATAGCCTGTCTTTTAAAATAATTTTCCAACCCTTAAATTATGCTAATGCATTATTTAAGCCACAAAAATTGAGCTGGTTCCTGTTATATGTACTTGGTTTAAAAGCATTTTCTAAGTTCTCAGGTGAAGAAGGTACATATCAAAATATGAAAACATCCATTTTACCTATCTAAAATTGGTGATTTGAAAATTAAATTGGGTATTTTTATTCTGCGGAGGGTCTGTGACTGAGCCCTTTGTGGTCCTATTTAGAAAAATCTGCCTTGGCAGTCCCAGCAGACAGTGACTCCACTTTCTCCTCAAGATACATATGTATATGTAGTATGTAGTTCCTGATCATTTCACTTCCCAGCACAGCTATGCCAGCCTTCCTGTGGGACTTATGTATGTAGCAGAGAAAAAAAGAAATGGCAGTTTTCAATAAATGTTGGTTGGATATATGAAGAATAAATTGTTTCAAGTATGCAGATATAACAATCTTTTGGCTGCAGATATAACGTTCATGGTAATAGTCAAGTTTTGGAGTGCAATCTTGAATCCGGTAGTTAATTTGGTTCCTTTTATTAATTTGAGATTTAGTAGTAATAGTAACAATTTTGTTAATTAGTTAATTTGGTTTCTTTTATTAAGTTAAGATTTAGTAATAATAACAATTTAGTAACTTATTAATTATTTGGTCCATACAAATATATATGTGGATGCTATTTCTACAGGAAAACTTAAACACAAATACCTTACATATAGAATGTGATATTTATGACCAGTGGATAGAGGAAATGATATAAATGTGACAACAATTTTGTTTCTTTTATTTGTGATAAATTCCTTTGCTGTTTTCTAAAAATTTAAGAATATAAAAGCTTTTGCCCCCACTCAGGTTACTTACCTACTACTGTTCTCATTGGTGTCTAGTTAAGGTTATAGATTTCTGCATTCCAAAACAATGATGTTAGAAGAGCATGCGTTTAAGCCTTAAGAAATATGTTACATTAAATTCTTTTCAGAACACTCAGGCTATTTCAATTGCACTGTCTTTAAGTACTTCATTAGTAAAATGCAACATTGTTTCTGTTAATGCAGTAAAAATGATGCCACATATTAAGAAGAAGCATCCAAAATTATTTTTCCTTAAAGAGGAAAAAAAATAGTTATGTAACTAATGACCATCTACAATAGCTTTTTTCATTTCCATAATACTGATCATGGTTTTCATTTCATTTTTGTAAGCATTTTGTAATACTCTAGTGAAGCAAACTCAATTCATTCCATGGGATATTCGACAAGGTCATTATATTAAATAGCTTCTTCAGTTTTTGCTTCTTAATTTTCTTTGCTTGGTCTCATTTTAAATTAAAAACAAACATTAAAATATGCAGTTTCTCTTCATAAACAAAACTTCTTGGAGATGCATTGCATTATTTATCATAAACAGAAAAAGATAAGTGTAAAAAATATAACCAGTTAAAATATCATGTCTGCTAAGTCCGGCTCTGCAAAGGTGTTTTTTTTTTTTTCTGTTTGACACAACCATTTGAGATATCAGGT
Organism: Ailuropoda melanoleuca; assembly: GCF_002007445.2. Lineage (NCBI taxonomy): Eukaryota > Metazoa > Chordata > Mammalia > Carnivora > Ursidae > Ailuropoda > Ailuropoda melanoleuca. The sequence goes on along the minus strand of NC_048228.1, from coordinate 62,680,907 downwards.
ATTTTTTTCCTCAGTGAACACTTTCAGGCTATATCTCAACTTACTCCCTGATATTTGACAACTTTGTGAAACAGTTTACTGACAAAATGCAGTGCTTTGGATTTTTTTTTTTTCAGTAAAATGTTGGTCAAATTATATGTGCAAAGATGATTGAATTAGTTAAGTGACATTAAATTTTGTCATTACAAGTTCAGTTCATTATCCATTGGCATTAGCAAATTTTAAAGCTTGTTTTATCATGTTGATCTGGGAAAAGTAATGACCTGTAGTCTTCTTTTACTAACTGATTACATTTTCTGATTTTACAATATAGATATACTAAATTAACTTGCTTATTAAAGATCACTATGTATTTTAGTTTGTATATGAGGTTCATTAAAATATCGTGGAATAAGAAAACTTTTTTTAAGGGCATGAATTGCAGTATAATTAGAATTAAATAATGCAGTAGAATTTTTTGTAATATTGAATTATAACATTGTTGGCATGTTGGTATTTTTCCATTATCATATTAATGTATGTCTATTAAGGAATACAGAAAAGAAGAAAATAAGAACTTTTCACTTAGGTCACCAAATTTTAAAAATATTTAATATATTTTATTTTACCCTTTTTATATTGCTTAAAGCAATTATAGTGTTATGTATATCTACCTTGGTTTCCTGCTTTCTTTAGTTTATATTGTTACAGTAAGTATTTTTAAGACTATTTTACACTTTTCACATTGGGGGTGGTTTCATTTAGACATCAGAAGCCACATTTTTTGATAGCTATTTGGCTTTAATAACTGGGGAGACTCTTGATAAAAATATATAAATATGGGGCGCCTGGGTGGTGCAGTCATTAAGCGTCTGCCTTCAGCTCAGGGCGTGATCCCGGCGTTCTGGGATCGAGCCCCACATCAGGCTTCTCCACTAGGAGCCTGCTTCTTCCTCTCCCACTCCCCCTGCTTGTGTTCCCTCTCTCGCTGACTCTCTCTGTCAAATAAATAAATAAAATCTTAAAAAATATATATATATATAAATATGACAGTTTTCAGACATATGAAAGTTATCTAAAAAAAATAAACACCTTGATCTGTTTGGGAAGAAAGGCAAAAATCAAGAACTCAAGGAGAAAANCTATTTGGCTTTAATAACTGGGGAGACTCTTGATAAAAATATATAAATATGGGGCGCCTGGGTGGTGCAGTCATTAAGCGTCTGCCTTCAGCTCAGGGCGTGATCCCGGCGTTCTGGGATCGAGCCCCACATCAGGCTTCTCCACTAGGAGCCTGCTTCTTCCTCTCCCAGTCCCCCTGCTTGTGTTCCCTCTCTCGCTGACTCTCTCTGTCAAATAAATAAATAAAATCTTTAAAAAATATATATATATATAAATATGACAGTTTTCAGACATATGAAAGTTATCTAAAAAAATAAACACCTTGATCTGTTTGGGAAGAAAGGCAAAAATCAAGAACTCAAGGAGAAAATATTCAATATGTACAAATTGGAGCATTTCTATGAAAAAACACTGATCTAACATAAAGTCAGAAGCAATCACATATGACGTGAGAAGGAGACTACTGTATTGCCAGCGGTTAAGGTGCAGATCTTAGAACCGCAGTGATTAATTATGGGCAATTTACTCAGCTTACACACAGGTGTAAGGGTGAAAGGCTCTGACCAAATTTTCCTCCTTCCATCCTCTTTTAACCTCAGGCTTTAATCCTGATCATCCTATCAAAATTGTTCTTTTCAGTGTTCATGCTGTGAAATCAAGAGATCAGATCTTAGTCTTCTCATCCTTACTTGATCTTTCAGCAGCCTTTGATATAGGTCGACTCTCTTCCTTGAAACTTTTTTTTCAGCTTTCTTTTGGGCACCCCACTTTCCTAGTTTTCCTTTATTTTTCTGATATCTCCCATCGTTTTCTTCAACAATCTCAGAGATGCCCAGAACTCTGTCTTTGTTACTTCTCTGTTTTCTACCTATATTCTTTTCCTTGGTGATACCTTTTTATTTGGCATTAAATATTACCTAAATGCTGATTATTCCCAAATTTTTATCTCTAGCCCAAACATCTACAACAACTCCAGGCGCACCTATGTAGCAACTTTCTCAAACATCTCCACTAGGTTTTGTAATAGATACTTCCAACTTACTATGTCCAAAGCTAAACTTATACTCTCCCCCTCACATACCTAACATGTTTTCTGAAGCTTTTACAGCCTCAAAAATGGCAGCTTCTTTCAGTTGCAAATGTAGAAAACATTGACTTCTTTCTCTTTCTCACCTCCTATCCGATTCACAAGTAAATCCTGTTGGTTTTACCTTACATACATTGAAAATTTCACCACTTGTCACTGTTTACCCTGCCACCACCTTTCCACTAAAAAGCATTCTAACTCACCTGGATTATTTTCCTGTCTTTCTAACTGGTCCCCCTCTCCCCTATAATCTGTTCCCAACACTGTAACCAGAGTCATCATTTTAGATTATGTCATAAATTTTACTCTGCCCAAGATTTTCCAGTGGCTTTCTATCCCATGTAATAAAGGACAGTATGAATGATAGCCTACAAAGTTGTACCAACGTAAGGATTTAGCCTCTTGTAAGCTGTCGGATGCCTTCCATTATTTTTTCGCTTTCTCTCCTGTAGCCTGTTAGCCTCCTTGCTGGTATTTAAAATCCTTTTCACCTCTTGTCTGAATGCCTTTGTACTTGTTCCTCTCTGCCTTTAACATTCTTGCTAGAGAGATCCACATAGCTAGCTACCTCGGTTCCTTCAGGTTTTTACTGAAATGTCACCTTCTCAGTGAAAGCTTCTTTTGTTACACTATCTAAAAAGTTTAAATCCTTACACATTTGTTATCACTGCATGTTGTGAAATATACCCTATATTTTACTTAGCGTGTTTTGTTATCTAAGTCCCTCAGAGTTAGGAATATTTGTTTTGTTCATTGGTTTATACCCAGCACCTGGAAAAAATGCTGAGCACAAAGGAGAAGCTTAATACATTTGTTGAATTAATTAAATATTTATTGAATGAATGAATTTTAAATCACCTAGTATATATTCAGTTCTTAGGATTCACTAGTATCCTGTTATTATTTTCATTACCATACATAGTGTTATATATAGTACTGATTAGTCCTCATCTGTAGTATTGGTTTTCTATCTTGATTGCATTTCTGTGGGAGAGATAGCTTTAAAAATGACCTACTTGTACCCTTCTATTAGTGGAGAGAGGCATTGGAGGAAGGATATTTTTTTCAGTCTTTTGACAAAATGTCTTGAGAGGTAGGATGCAATGGAGATGTCTGAGAGGGATTCCAGAAGGAGATAGTCTACGTCCAAGGTGGATTTGGGAGCTCGATAGTTCCAAGTTGTGATTTTAAATATTTAAGTATCTCTAAGGTAACTTTGAATAAAGTTTATAATATTTAATCCAATATAAAAGTTATTTATTAGAAGTAGGCATCTTATAAGTGATCGGAATTATTAGAAAAGATGATATATCTGAAATTCCTAAAGAAAATGAGATTATTTAGCCTAAAGAAAGAAGGGAAATGGCCAGCTGTAAGTATATGGCAGAGGGCTTGGACCAAATAGTTTTTATAGCTACCAAAAACAGAACAGAACAAAAGAAATTAAGAAATGGCCCTTGGCCCAAACTGTAAAAGCTTCCTACAAGTTAAGAGTTGCTAAATATGAGAATGTGATATTAATAAAATAATCTTCGGATGCCTGGGTGGCTCAGTCAGTTAAGCATCTGCCTTCGGTTCAGGTCATGATCCTGTGGTCCTGGGACTGAGTCCCCACATCATACTCCTGGCTCAGCAGGGAGTCTACTTCTCCTTCTGCCCTTCCCCTCTGCTCATGATCTCACTCTTTCTCTCTCTCTCTAAATCAAATAAATAAATAAAATCTTTTAAAAAAATAAAATTATCTTCCCATGGTAGTTTTTTAAAGAGGAAAACTTTGCTGTGAAGGCTCTATTAAACTAAACTCTAAGAGGGATTTGGACATTAGATGCGGAAAATTAGCTACTGGATATAACATATTCCAGTCAGTGGATTATTGTGATAATGGACTTTTCTCTCTTAGAGTTCCAAATAGTGAAGCCTAAAACCCTTCAGACATTTAATGAACATTTTTGTTGTTGCATACTTAAATACTAGAGATGCAACACTTTCCAGTATATGGATACTTTCAAAGCTCTTCCCCTAGAGGATGACAAGGTCCTATAATAGTAACAATAGTAGCTGCCAAAATTTATGTTTAGTGAGCACCCCCTCCTGAGTTATTTAGTTTTCTGAACAATACTGTGAGGTAAACACTTTTTCTATTTATGTTACCAATGAAGAAACTGAGGCTAAGAGGCACCACAACCCACCAAAGGCCATGAATCTTATAATCTAAGAATCTAATAAGGAGACCCTGGGTATGAGCCCCTTTCTGTTCTTTGCAATAGGCAGTGGGATGTTGTGTGCTGTGCATGGTATGGAGACCACAACTGCTCTGGTTGAATCCTCACCAGCCCTGTGACTTCCTGAATGAAGACATTTCATACATTTATGGAGTGGAGAAAACTCTATGACCTAATCATTTGTGACAAGATTCATGTATAGCAACAGTGTCTAGCATATAGCAACTATTCATAAGTGTAAGGGTCAGAGGAGAGTGGTTACATATTCTGAGAGGAGAGAGGGAAGCTTTGTTTTGACTCATTGCATGATTTCAAAGAACTTTATTGAAATATTTGCTTTTGGTTTGAGCCTTGAAATGTAAACAGCATTAAACCAGTTGAAGAAAGTAGAGAGCAAAATGAAGTGGTTAAGAGTGTGGGCTTTGGGGTTAAACGGGCTTCATTTCTAGTGCAAGCCCTGCCAATTATGAATAAATTTCTAGGCTTCTGTTGATACATCTTAAAATCAGGGCAGTAATGATAGCTACTGTCACGATGTTGTGAAGATGAGATGAGTCTCTGTATGTAAGAGGGCTTACAACCAGGCTTAGTGCGCAGTAAAACTAGCTATTTCTATTGCAAATGTACCTTTATGTTAGGACAGATACTCTGGGAGCAATGAACAGTTTGGATTGGCAGAAAGAGAAGCGTGGATATATAGGAAACTATGATAGATTCTGTAAATTAAAAATTAACAAAAAAAAGTTACAAATGTAATTAAGAATACCACAGAGTTTTCTTTTTCTATTGTTAATGTCTATTTCTCAAAGCTTTATCAATGATAACCTCATTCTTGTATCCTTGTATATTTTAATTCAGAGCATAACATTTGACACCAGTGCCTCATGACTAGCCCTTAACCACCTTTCCGCTGAATTTAAATTCTGTATTATTGATAGAACTGTCTAGCTTGAGGAATTTGATATACCTCATTTAGAATTTTATATCAAATATCTGTGTTACTAGGATAGTAGCTTTTCTGTGTAACAGTTCGTTGGTATGAGCAGCATTTGTCCTAACTAACATTAGTTTTCGAGGAGATTATTGTGATAATCATCATGTAAGTCTGATGGCACACTTAGAGATGTCCTAGCTTCCTACTCCTGTGGGGAATTTTCTGTTTCAACTGTTGAAACAGTTACTGTGTTTTTGAAATTGTATTGTTAAAAGTTATGGTAATTATGCTTCTTAAGGCTATAGGAGAAAGTTATTAGCATAAACATAACTAACAAAAAATTAATTAAATGATTATTATAAACTTGATAAGAAACAAAAGCAAGTACATAATTTCATTGAAAATGCCATGATTTTTGCATCTAAATTTTATATATCTAAGTTTTACATCTAAATTGTATATTTACTCCAAAAGACTTGAATACTAAACTTCCTTGAAGCTATTTTATGATGGGTGTAGTACAAAATAGCATCAGAAGTGATTACATAATATTCTTTTTGGTTTATTACTAAAAAATGTACTGATATACTTCATTTTGTCAGGATTCCGGAGACAAAGTCCTCAATTGTTAAAAAATCAATTGAATTAAAAGCTAGTAATATTTAGCTATTTAGAAAAAATTTTGCTCTTTGTTTGCCAAGTATTTTTTCTGGTAGTGATATTCACTTATCCTTTGAAATGGCTAGAACTGTGAACCTATCAGTTATGATGCCCGAATGTATGTCATTTATTTCTGTCCTTTGTGAATATTGTAGATATATATTTTTTTATGACTCTGCCATTTAGTGACTCTCTTGTGTTGAGAATGTTTTACATTCTTTGTGCTGCAGATTCATCACCCGTTGAATGGCACTAATGTTATATAATTTATAAATAAAGAATTTTAAAATACATGCATGTAAAATATCAGCTATAACATTTATGGCCTTAATAGGTTAAAAAAAAAAGGAGCCTATCATGTGCTAAAGATGGTTCTAGGTTTTCACATGGATGACTTCTTTTAATCTTCTTAATAACACTTTCAAATAGTTCATAGTTTCGATATTAGAGATGAGCAAATTGAGGCACAAACACTTCAGGTTCATGCTGCAATGTCAGAGGCAGGGTTTGTAATCAGCATAGCCAGGCTTTATGGGTTGTTTCCTGTTATTACATATATATTCTATATGTTATATGGATAATGAGTGATGAATTTAATTTGGCTAGTGGTCAGACCATTCACTGATGGTATATCCTGTCTTCCAAGGGGTTATCGTGTGGTGGATAATACATGAATGTGAAATAATGAATATATAATACAAAGCGAGATTATGTTATGTTTGTTTTGCATAAGAGCCTGTTGTGCATCTACTGCTATCAGTTCTTTTTTTAAATAGTGTTTACCTCATGTTTTTTGACTATTTATTTACACAACTGTGTTTCCACAAGATATTCAGTTTCTTAGCAAGCAGACTCTCCTGTTATTTATTTTTATACCTCACAGAATATTGCAGTGTCCAGAGCGAGTAGATTTCAAATAAATGTTGTAGGATGAATGAATGGACAGATAAATGAAGCCATTAACACAGATGGAGAATCAGAGAAGGATGTTCTAAATGTGACTGACCGTGTATACAAACAGGTTGGAGTTACGGGTAGGGACGGGGCATTTGAGAGATCACCAAAATTCAGCAATAAGAGTAAAGTGAGTGTAATGTGACTTGCAGTGGTCTTTTCTCTTCACTAGTAACCGTGTCTTTGTGTCATCATCAAGTTTTGAATAGCTGTGTTGTGCATGATATTTTAATAGATGAGATAAAGAATAATCTTGCACCCATATTCTTAAAACTGTTCTAGCAATTTTGACAAATCTTACATTAGCCTTAGGTTGAATTTCTAGAGGAAACATTAAGCGGTAGGATATTCTCTAAATGGTCCTCCCCACCCCACCATGCTTATCTGGTAAAGGGAATGGAAGATGAGATGGCATTGTTGGCTAATATCATTACACTCAAGCCATAAAACAATGGTTATGACATTATGACTGTCACAGATGCTGCTGCCCAGGCATTTTCCTAACCACACAAAGTTGGCCGTTCTGAACAGAAACAAAAACGAAACAGAATGAAAAACAAAAACAGCAGATTGTAATATTGAGTTTACTTGACTACTTGACTTTGGAGATCACAATGCCAAAAAAATCTTTAATGCCATCTAGCACTCACAAGTATAACTGACTTTTCTAAACTGCAGAATCTGATTTGCTTTAGCTCTGCAGAGCTGCTGAAGGGATTAACACTTTGGGAAACGGACAGGCGCATAGAGGAGACTCTCAGCACACACAGGCTATTTGCTGTTCAAGATCATTTGAGCCAAGATGCCTCAGAAAGAATCATATCCACATATTGGAGACAAGGAGAGTGTACCCTCCTCAGTGTCATCTCTGCTCTGCATTTCCACGCAGTCCAGGCATACTTTGCAGGGGTGCCGTTGCATGTCCGGAACTCTCAGCTTTTAGATCAGCAGAAGTTTTGAGGAGATGCTTTACGGCAGTAAGTCTAAAGCTGCTTCTGCTTCAAAACTGAAAGTAGTTCAAGCATTCAAGCTCTGCAGCACAATATTTTCCCGCTTAAAATGGATAGAACTGTGGAACACCAGTTGGTGTCCTTTGAAGTGGCAAATACCAACCAAAAAACTAATTTTCCTTATCATCCTTCTCATTCTCGAGTAGCAGAAAAAAAAGAGTATTTCTGTTTTGTATAGTTAGAATTCTATATAGTGCTTGCAACATTTTTGCTACACAATGAATGTAGATTGATGAGAATAATGATGAAAAGAGGAAAGATGATATTTATAGGGCTTATTAAAAAAGCAGTTATCTTGAGGCACCTGGGTGGCTCAGCCAGTTAAGCATCTGCCTTTGACTCAGGTCGTGATTCCAGGGTCTTTGGATCAAGCCCTGTGTTGTTGTTGTCTGGCTCCCTGCTCAGCGGGGAGCCTGCCTCTCCCTCTCCCTGCCCCCCACCCCCAGCTTGTGCTCTCTCTCTTTCTGGCTCTTCTCTTGCTTTCCCTCTCAAATAAATAAATAAAATCTTAACAAAGAAAAGCAATTATCTTAATCTTTTGAAATTGATTATAATCTAATTTTCTTTCTTTTCTTTTCCTTTTCTTTTCTTTCTTGTTTTCTTTTAAATTCCAGTATAGTTAACATACAATGTTATATTAGTTTCAGGTGTACAATATAGTGATTCAACAATTCCATGGAACATCTGGTGCTCATCAGTACACGTGCACCCCTTAAACCCCATCACCTGTTTCATCCATCCATTTCAGATTCCCCTCTGGTAACCATCACTTTGTTCTCAATAGTTAAGAGTTTGTTTCTTGGTTTCTTCTTCCCCCTCTCCCTCTCTCCCCCTCCCTCCCTTACCCTCTCCCTCTCTCCTTCTTTCCTTCTCTTCCCCCTCCCCTTCTCCCCTCTCTCTTCCTCTCTCCCTCTACCTCTCCATCTCTCCCCCCTCCCTTTCTCTCCCTCTCTCTGCCTCCCTCACTCCCTCTCTCCTTTGCTCTTAATTCATTTGTGAAGCTCATTCACTTTCTCAACAAATTAGACAACTCATTTGAAATAGGGCTCACAATTTACAATTTGATGATGGTGATTTCATGATATGCTAGCTACCCTGGAAAAGAGTATTAGTTTTAGGGGCAGAATTAAGACATTTTATTTTTTATGAAGAAATAATGGGGTTTAGTTGCTTTATTTTAAAACAACTCTTTTCCTTCTAATATGCATACAGTCAAAGGTTCTAGATTTCTATAAAGCCACAATTTTATGGAACATTTAAGTGGCAGTAATTAGGCTGGTTTTACCATCAGCCACATAAACATCAGTGTCTATTGGCACATTGTAAAGGCACGAGTGGCATGCCGCCTGACATGCTGCTGTCTGAGCTGAGTTTTAATAGTGCATCTGTATCATTTTTCCCAGTGGAAAATAACAGGATGTTGCCTTGTAATTTTTTTTTTTACTACCGTATAATAAAATATAGCCATAATAAATAGCATCTAAACAAATAAAGCCGATTTGGACTCAATCCATTTTGCTTTCATCACTTAGTATGGCTCAGGCTTTTAAGTAGTTGTGTATCCTAAATTGGCTTAATTGGATCAAGTTGCATTTGACTTTCTTTGCCTGCAGTGAAGTAGAGAAAGATTTTATTTTTATTTGCTATTTAATATTTAGGTAATATTTTCAGTGTATTTGCCTTTGTACTCTATTGTGCTATTAACACAGTTTGTCCAGATTGTAATCTAAACTGTGCTTTTGATTAAGTTAGTTGACCTCTTAAGCTTATTGCTGTTGTGTTGTTATTGTTGCTATTATTATTCTTATCCCTAATGTTGATAATTAAATATTTTCAAACCAAGAGTGCTGTACATTATTAAGAATTTGTACAATTGGCTGTGAGTGTTCTGGGAGCAGGAATAATGTTTAATTCAGTTTGGTGGCTGTTAGCTAGCCCAGTTTTAGGTTTACTGTGGCTTTCTTTGCTGGATTGATTATTGAATGAAAATGTCTATAGTTTTTTTTTTTTTTAACTTGGAATCTAAATATATATAAATGTATTTTAAATTTTCATCCATTTTATCAAGTAAAGGTTAACATTGAAATACAGAATATAAAAGCTGTTGCCTATTAGTAGGGATTTTGCCAAGCATTAGAAGAACAAAATTGATTTTGGGGGCTGAAAAATTATTTCAGCCAAGTTTTTAAACCTCTTTTCTGACACTATCCCAGAAATATCTTATTCTTCTTTGGTCTTGATTTTTGACCATAATAACCATAGCATGCTCTTCTTATAATAGATATATAATCATGTAAGATCAATATGTGACTGTTTTACATAAAACATGGTCATTTAGTTTTAAATATTATTTTGAAGGACTAAGAAACATAAAGTTTATTTTCATTTATAGTGATAAGTAAAGTTATATTTGTGCTTTATCCTGAATGATTTTGAGAAATTAACTTTATTTAGGAGGAAAAGTAGCAAAAATGGAAAAACTTTTCTATTTATTAATATTTCCTTTACATCTTCTGAATGTGTACTTCAAAGTAAATTGGTTATATTCAGAAACAACGTAAACCAAATTCAGTACCAGATAAGTTAAAAAAAAAAAAAAAACTTAATCAGACTCTGTGCTGAGTGCAAAGACTGCCCTGGGGCTGGATCCCAAGACCCTGAGGTCATGACCTGAGCCGAAACCAAGAGTTGGATGCTCAACTGACTGAGCCACCCAGGCGCCCCCACATTTATTATTTTTAAAAGGCCTGTGAAAAAATATGCTTCCCCTTCCCCCCCCCAAAAGAAACAACTAATTAAAAAAAATTCTAGTGGACACTGTTTGGAAGGAGTGATATGGATTTCTCCCTCATGGGTATGAGTTCTTTAAATAACTTAAAATATGTATTTATAGTCTCATATTTTTCTAGCTATAATATATAGAAATAAAAAGATATATTTAAAAGTAATGTCCTCAAAAGGGGTGGGTAAAATACACACAAACATAGGCATATCCTTTATACTTTATCAAGGCTGTTAACTTTTAATTGTCTATAATTCCCATAAATTTGACCTTATTGATTTATGATTATTTTGAATTTTACATGGGTAAAACTTCAGTTATATAGTCTTGTTTGGGTGGGGGGTTCTTTAGATACAGAAAAATTTCTGAAAAATTGAGGCTTAAACATCCGCCCAATTAAAGTGGCAAAACTCCAGATGTTTGACAGTTTGAATAACAACTCTTTCCGTAGCCTTGGAAGTAGTTTTCGGTTTTCCTCAGAGCTTTGGGTATTTGTGGTGGATGTTAGTCTGTCTGTATGCTGCTTCTGCTTCTGACTTTTCATTGTTAGAATACTGGAGAACATCAAGAATAAGTCTTGATTGAAGTCCTGTCTACCAGTCAAGTTTATTGAGTTTTAGTGCAGTGTGAGAGTTTTTCTTTTTTCTTTTAAATATATTTCCTGAATTAGGACTGTATGTTAAATTGGTCTGATTTCCAGATGGTGGAGTCTCAGATAAGGTACTTATTACTGTGTAATGTAAAGCATACCATTTTAAAGATTTCGGTATTGAAGATTTTCTGCTTGAAATCTTACACAAAGTGAGGAAATAAAGCTTCATGTAATGAACTACAGACAATGCAAGAATGGGACAGAAAAAAGAGGAGAAAGCAGAGTAGCAGTGCAATGGAAATCTGATATTTGATATGTAAGCTAATCCCTTTTAGTTCTCCAGCTAGATTTTTTTTTTTTCACTTGCTCAGAAGCATTTCTTTATTTCTTTCTTTCTGCTTTTTTTGATCCCACACCCTGCCCCCTGCACAGTTGGAAAGTCCCCAAAGGTCTTTGGCAGAGGTCATTTCTCAGAAGCTTTTTAAACTTTGGTTAGAATACATTTATTGATTTTTTTTTTTTTTTAATGACCAGAGGAATGAGGATTTTTGGAAGAAGATTATCTGAGATTCAGCGTCTGGCTTGGCAATCCAAACTCTTTTAAACCTTTGAGAACCCTTCATTAGACAACAGGTTCTCATCCTTAGTAAAACAGGATTCTGGCATACTGGATTTTCCTTGTAATTGATATCAGCTGACAGTTTGGCCTCATGGATATGGGAGATAAAAATCATTTTTCTAGAACTGACAGAAACTGCATAAATATATAAAAATCCATCATGAGTCTGTAGAATATATTTGGTAGTATGCGTTGGCAGAATAACTTATTCTTAGGCTATTTTCACTATATGTAATAGTTTGAGATTAAACCGTTTTGACTAGAACAGCCATGAAGGGAAAGTACGTTTTTGTGAACTAAAAACCTGATAATTAAGGACTTGAAGATAATGTTTAAAGAACAAGATCTTTCCATATATCAGAACTTTTGTTTCTTGGCATTTTTAAAGTTCCTCATTTAAATTTTGAAAATGAAATGAAACAGAACAAGGGATAAGTAATGGGGTGGTTTTCAGAGAGTTCTACCAATAAATGATGATTTAGAAGTATAGAATATAGGCATATTTTATTATAAATCAAAGTAGCTTGTTAACTCCTATTATTATCAAATTTGGAAACTATATTTCGGATGCAAATATATGTAATTGTATTTATAACATAGGCACTTTTGAGGGGTAAATGCACAGATTAAATTGAATGATTGGTTTTTATATTGATAACTTGAAAGCTGTTTCTCAAGCAGAGCAATAAAAAAAAGTTCATTGCTGAGGAAATAATCTTCCGGGAAGCCCAAGAGTCCTTAGGGTTAGAGCAGCAGGCTGCATAGTCCTTACCCAGGAATAAGCTAAAGCATTGGTTGATTCAGTCCTAGGCTAAACTCAGAGAAAGAGGTGTTTGTGGGTATGCAAGCTTTGAGTTAGTTCTGGATACCTGGGAGAGAATAATGTCCCTGCCTTTTAGTGTGTTTATAAGCTGAAGACATACAGCAGAAACAAATCCCTGGGAGAAATATCATTCAAGTACACTACCTTAGCACATACGTGCTGGGGTGAGAGTTTTGGGGTTATGTATGCCATGGACTTCTTCTGATGAACTGATGCATTAGGACATTGCCATTTCTGTGAGGGAAGAAACAGTCTCTGTGTAATTGAATTGCAAATGAAAAGACATAAGTAAAAGGCCTATCTTTTATTTTGATTTTAATACATAAAAACTCTTTTTTCTATGAAAGCAGGGTCTTTGTATATACTGCTCTAATGCTTGATATTATCCAGTGGCTGGCATATAGTAGATACTAATTGAGGGTTCTTTTTTTTCCCCTTCCCTTTGCCTTCCCTATCCTGTCTTAACCTACTTACCTGTCCAATACATTCTATGCTATCTTCTGCTCTCCTCTGTATGCAAGCAGGCAAACTGTCACCATAATAATTTTTCCCTATCTTCCATTAATTATGACTTCTTTTAGTAGTCATCAAAACAGAACGTAACAGGTTCAGTCTTTTATAAATGAAAATGTTGTGTATAATATATTGATTAAGTTTTCAACATTATTTTGTGTTTTGGATTATCTGCAGTCCTTTTCCCCAATTAATAAACTATGAGTTGTCTATGTAGTGTATATTTTTAATATCATTGATAGATCTGTTGGCTATTCTAAAAAATACCATCATATTTTCCAGTGAAGGAGTGTTATGAATAATTTATTCTAATTATCATGTTAAAGATGAAGATATTAAGGGCTAGAAAAGGTAAGGGATTTTTAATAACAGAATAAGTAGTGGGAATGTTTTCATTTTACAATTGATGTTCTGGTTACACATTTTTTCCTTTCATTCTTCCCTTCTTTTTGCTTAGTTTGCTCTTTTCTTACTTTTCTTTCTTCTTAGGTTTTGAAGGCTATAAATTTACTTTTAAGCACTGCTTTAGCTGTATTCCATTGAATTATGATATGCTCTGATTTAGTTTTTCTCCACTGAAAAATATTTTCTAATTTCTGATTTCTTTGATACATGAGATATTTATAAATGTTTTTTAAATTTCCAAATATTTGGGGATTTGCAAAAAAAATTTAAATTTCATTCTGTTTTGATCGTACAATCTACTTTTATGATTTCAATTCTTTTAAATTCATTAAGGTTTTTTTTTTTTAATGACCTAAAGAGTCTAGCTGGAGGTTGTGGGGAGAGATAGTAGAATTTCCAGGCAAAAATACTACAGGATTCCCACTGTTCTTATCAAAAGTAAGGTAATTTTTCTGGTATAAACACTTAATTTATTGGATGCCTGGTCAGTTTCCATAGTCCTGAAAGTTGTTTTTGCCAATTTTGTCCAGTTTTACATTGATATAAAATTGCACCCAAGATACCCTCCTTTATACAACGGCTTACATTCTTGGGGGCTGAAAATGATCACATGTGGAAATTTGACACATTGAGGACTAAACTTTGTACTCTTGATTTAAAATGCACCAGAAGTTTACAGATCTGGTTGTACTTAAAGTATTGAGGCTAATTTCATTGGAGAATGAGACCTTAGCAAAATGTTAGCATAGTATTGAAAATATAATTGTAGAGAACTTTATGGAACAGTTCTTGATGCGTTAACAAGCCGCTCTATCTGGAACAATCTGGCTCAGGAGCCAGTCAGCAACCTAAACTGGCTGATAAGGAAATTCTGTCTGGTGGAGTAGAGAGTAGTGTCAAAAAGATGTTCGTAATAGAAAATAATGTATTCATCCTGTAGAGGATCTTGAAAAGCCAGACCCTGTGGAAAACAACATGGTGTTTTGTGGATTAATGAGTGGAAATCATCATGGGGAAAATGATGTCTCAGGTGATTCTGGCAGCTGTTTGCAAGGTAGATAGAAGTGGCAATAAAATGGTGCTGTACGAATAAGAAGGTGCTATTCTTGAATCTTGCAATATTCCAAGTATGGGGGCCAGTGGTTACAACCTGAAGTGGTGGGAGGCCAGACTAAGTGTAACATGCCTTGAGATCTTGTCTTAGCACTATCATCTGATAACCATGATAATCTTTATCAGTTGCACCATTCTAATCTGTAAAATTGTTGGAAATAGAGATGAAAAACAAATTTGAACAGTCTCCTGAGAAAATAATGTGGTGGTACATGATAATGGTTATTGATATGGAATGAAAATAGAACGCATTTGAAGATAACTGGTAGATTGAGAAACTGAGAGGGAGTAGTTGGAAAAATGATTTGAATATCATAACTGAATAGCATTAGAAAACCTAGTTGAAGATATGGAGGTGGAATGTCATAAATGCAGTTAATGTGTCTATTTACTGAGTTTTGACTCGTATTTTCTTATTTAACTTCCAAATAATTGGAAATGATAGATGGAAGGCTATATACTTCTTTTTACAGATAATAAAATTGTGATATCTAATATTTAACCGTTTAGTTCTAAAAATGATTTAAGGACTCTCATTGACCAAAAAAATATATATTACCTTAGAAATAGTTCACTTAATTCGCTGTATTTTTAAAAAATCTGTTTCATCGATCTTTAAAACAAACCTGTCAGGTTTGGAATGCAGGTTTTAGGTTGCAAACCGTCTTTTAACTGACGCTAGAATGATCTTTTTATTATTTTATTTTATTTTTATTTTTTAAAGATTTTATTTATTTCTCAGAGAGAGAGAGCACAAGCAGGGGGAACAGCAGGCAGAGGGAGAAGCAGGCTCCCCACGGAGCAGGGAACCAGACATGGGGCTCAATCCCAGAACCCTGTGATCATGACCTGAGCTGAAGGCACATGCTTAACTGACTGAGCTACCCAGTCATCTCTAGAATGATCTTTTTAAAGTATGTTTGTGTACGTTTGTATACGTGAGTTCTTCATTGCTTCCTGAACCTTTGCTGAAAAGTTCATTAGGAGATGTAACATAAATATAATCAATGCCTCACAGACCAAGACAATAAAATATATTTTTGTCTTAATTCCAGGCTAATTTTTACTTTGATTTCCTGGAATCTCATTTAAATATTGGAATGCAGTAGTGCCTTCAAACAATAATCAGTGTTATGAAATTCTGAGATGATTATTTCCGAAAGAATTCATTTACAGAAACATACTGGTTTTCATTATAAACATCCTCTTTTCAAATATGGACAGTGGTAGTCAATATAATGCTGTTTGAGAAGCCAGAAGGTATAGACTGAATTTGGATTATGTGCATTCACATTCTGTCTTTGCCACTCAATGTTTCAGAATAATTTTGTAAAATAAACATGGTAATGTTCATACTAACCTCAGAGGAATTTCATAAAGGTTAAGTGAGAATATAAAGTCCTTAAAACCTTTAAAATTTTAAGGTTAAAGGGGAATATAAAATGTCCAAAAATATGAAGTGTTTAAAATTTAAAAATAATACAAAAAGTGTCTGGAAAATATTCAAGTTTCTTCTCTCTCTTTCATTCTGTTCTTACCCCTCAGCCACAAGGTAAAGATAAACTCTGTGGATGCTGTTTTTTTCTGTTCAGTTCACTTCTGAATCCATAGCAACCAAACTGCCTGGGCACAGAGTAAATATTTGATGAATGAATGAATGTTTCTCTACTTTTTACACTTGCTATCTCATGATTAGAAAATTTGTTTCGAACATTTATCTTTATTATGTATACCCTTTTTTGTAGTTGGTAAATCAAATCTTATAATTTTATTTTCCATTTTTGCTGTCTTATATATCTGCTTGTTTACAAGATTTTTTCTAAAGGATGGATTAATTTAACTTTTAATTTTTAATTAAAGCAATCTAGTATTCAGGTATTTCCATCTGATTGACAAGGCATAGAGTGAATTGCAGTAACTGCTAGTGGATGTCACTTTTGAAAGGGTGCTGAAAATATGAAGATACAAACACACCAAATTTTCTATCCTTTCTGAGTGCTTCCCCTCGAAGTAGTCAAATTGTTCAAATAATTATTCTAGTAGCTTCTTTTAAGAAAAGCTTTTAGAGCAAGTTTACTAATTGGACAAGAAATTCAGGCTAACACTGTATGCTAATAGAAGTGTATCACCTGATATGATACCTTTTCATCCCTTCTGTTTGGTTTTCAGTTCCCTTGAGCCATGTAGTCCCCTTTTTCCTTCTCTGTGATTTACGTCTGACCTGGTCTCCTTCCCCTTAGGAAGCTGTGACCCTGTGTAAGCTTGTTCTGTTGGAGTTGTCCGCTGTCTGAGTGGTCTACTAACTCTGAAGTGCCTGAAGGGGCAATAATTGAACGAAGGAATGAAACACTGAATAGCCAAATTGTAAATTGAAGATTCTCTGATGTTCTGAACAAAGAGAAAATGGACCTATAAAGA
Source organism: Ailuropoda melanoleuca (assembly GCF_002007445.2). Lineage (NCBI taxonomy): Eukaryota > Metazoa > Chordata > Mammalia > Carnivora > Ursidae > Ailuropoda > Ailuropoda melanoleuca. The sequence goes on along the minus strand of NC_048228.1, from coordinate 62,663,674 downwards.
TAGTTGTACAAACAAACTCAAAGATACATAATGGTGCATTTTTGTTCTTGGTCTCAATTTATGTGAGGCCAATACAGACAGTTTCCAATAAATACTTATAATTTTTTTTAAACTACAAAGAAAATGTTTTGTTTACCCAGTCAGCATTTTTGAGGCCCTGTTAAGTGCTTGGTTCTTTAGGGAGGGGTAATACCAACTGAAGAAGTGGTCAAAAGTCTCTTTTCTGAATCAATTCACAATACAGTGTACAGGTGCAGCCAAATAGAAGAATCTCCACAGGGGTATGGGAGCATCAGGGAACACAGGATTGGTTCTGTCTGTGGTGGAGTTGGTTTGGTGCTGTTAGGGAGAACTTTGTGGAATAAGTCGTGTTTGGATTTCAGAATTTATTTTCTAATTGGGAGAAACAAAATCTACCGGGTGAGGATATTTCTAGGAGCCTGTGCTATCATTGCCCATGATTGTTCAGACATGTAAAATATTTGTAAGATTTGATAGGCTTATTCTTCGGGAAACAATACCTTATGTGTACAGCCAAGAAATTGCCTAAAAAATTGCTCTCAGTTCCCTATTCAAGTAGTCAGGCATATACCATTCAAATACGGAATGGATTGTTCTTGTGATACAAAACCTCGCTAATTGGGCAAATATGGGTGGGTACTCACTAGGAAAAATATAGTTTAAAATCCTCAAACAGAATCTAATGCTTTTATTAGGAATATTATTACACTAATTTGTTTCATATATATCTGATTGTAATCAATAGTGATTCTATAAAGGAGAACTTAATTTTAGTTTTATGCTATTGAGGTTCTGCATATATCTAATTCCTTATCCATTTGGGGACAAGATTATAGAATAGATACTAGATTTTGTCATTGTTTTGGCACATATAAGATTAGTTAACCTTTTGCTAGTAGCATACTACTACTAATAGCGTAATAAATACTAAGTATCATAATAATTAACTAATGCAGCTGATGCTCATATAAAGCACTTAAATGGACTCACTAGAAAGTTCAAAACTTGATGTGACCAGTGCAGAACCACTAGAAAACATTGAATTCCCAAAGAAAATTCTATGAAGGACATTATTATTATTTTTTTTTGGTAAAATGTCTGACGTGTTAATGTTAGTTTAATAATAAAAAAAAATAGAAAATATTATGGCAGTTTAAAGAAAATGAAGACTAACAATCATCCCTGTAAACTCTCATTTTTTTGTTTATTTCTTTTTGTTATTTTCTTCCTATTATTTTTAAAATCTGAATTTGTTTAAATTATTGTAATCATGGTCTCTGTCTATGTACATAAATACACAGAGCACATATTTGTATATATGATTAAGTGGCAAACTCTGTATTAAGGTGTTTCTCAATTTTTTTTCCCCCACAGCAGTTTTAATGGTAAAATTGATTAAAGACATCCCAGGATCTTATTAGAAGTATTTGTTTCAGGGGCGTCTGGGTGGCCCAGTCAGTTAAGTGTTGGAATCTTGATTTTGTCTCAGGTCATGATCTCAGGGTCCTGGGATTGAGCCCAGAATTGGGAGGCTGGCTCTGCCCTGAGCGGGGAGTCAGCTCAGGGATATTCTCCCTCACCTTCTGCCCCTCTCCCTGCTCATGCGCATGCTCTCTTTCTCGTGTGCTCTCTCTCTCTCCAAAATAAATAAATAAATCTTTTAAAAAATAAGTAAATAAAAGAAGATGTAAGTTTTTAAAATAAGCTTTATGAGTCTAAGAAATTTTCTGATTTCTTGCAATAGACACATTTTTAAAGATTTATTTATTTGAGAGAGAGAGTGTGTGAGTGGGAAGAGCAGAGAGAGAGGAGAGAGAATCTCTAGCAGACTCTCCATTGAGCATGGAGTCTGCCCTGGGGCTTGATCCCAGGACCCTGAGATCAGGACCTAAACTGAAGTCAAGGGTCAGTCGCTTAACCGAATGAGCCACCCAGGCATACCTTGCATCTTTTTTTAATAGGAAAATATTTAAATTCCCATATCCACCAAATTCATTAATTATTCCCAGTGAATGATACAGTAAATTAGGTGGCTGAAGATGTGTCAGAGGTAAATTGAATCTCATTTTTTATACTATGGTTCTGCTGCTATATCCCAAGCATTGTGAGAAAAAAAAAACACTTGACCAATAATAAGAAATACATAAGTATACTCAAATAGTCCTAAAAGTATAACCATAAAGTATTATTTTTTCTCATCATCTAATGTATTTTTTTTTTTTTTTATAGAAATGTTTAAATGTTCGGTAAATCGGAGGAAAAGAACATGGACTTTTAGCAACTGAAGAGCAAATTAAGGTAACTACTAGATAATTTTTTTTTTAAGATTTTATTTATTTATTTGACAGAGATAGAGACAGCCAGCGAGAGAGGGAACACAAGCAGGGGGAGTGGGAGAGGAAGAAGCAGGCTCATAGCGGAAGAGCCCGATGTGGGGCTTGATCCCATAACGCCGGGATCATGCCCTGAGCCAAAGGCAGACGCTTAACCGCTGTGCCACCCAGGCTCCCCACTACTAGATAATTTTTGCCAGTCATAATTGTTAGTAATTTCAAAGTGTATTTAATATGTTTCCATTCAAGTTAGTATATTTTTATGAGGATCATATTGAAAATTGTTCAATGAGTTACTTAAATGGAATTGTGTATATTTTTGGGAAAATAAAATTGACAATTCTTGTGGACAAATATGTAAATTTAATGTAAATTTATTTGTCCTCAAGAAATGTCAATTTTATTTTCCCAAAAGTATACACAATTCCATTTGAGGAGGTATACTGTAGCTAGATGAACAATAAATGTGTTATTAAAAACAATTTATATTACATATATTAATAACATAAATGATTTCCATCTTCAGCAAAACATTTGAAGGCAAGTAGGCCTTTATATTAATCAACCAACAGTAAAATTGAACTTTCCTTTCTTCTTGAAGTTACTGTGTTAATTTCTGTAAAGTTACTTCGTAATATCTAGAATATAAATTATTATAAACATACTGCTTAAAAGCAGAAATACCAATTTTCTTATTCACATTAAATCACATTCATTTAATTTTTAGTTGATATAATGGTATGTATTATAAATTATAAGTCTGTTTTCAAAGATTCTGTACTTTTTACTTGAAGAGTACTGAGTGATTTAAGACTATAAAAAGACTATAAAAATATTGCAGTCACTTTTGTAGGGACTAAAATTCCCAATTGATATTCCTCCTTTTAGATATTTTTGCCTTAATTTCTTTAAGGCACTACTTTCTTCAGCATTCACATAGGCAAACATTATTTCCTATTTCCCACAGTAGATATGATTAAATCTACTTTATTTGTATTTACTAGCTTATCTATACATTAACATATAAATTTTGTAGACATTTTTTTATGATGTTGAATACGAAATGGATTTTTGGTACTTAGTGATGTAAATTAGTTAAATTAACAAAAACAGACTGATTCAATCATCTTTTTCAAAAAATTCAGCCAGGCAAGACTTAGATATGCTTGCTCTGGAGAAGTTAAATGCTGGTAGGAAAGATATGAAACTCTATAGAATAAATTACTGTATACAATTTGTAAGAGTCACTGACAAAGTGTTAAGGAAACAAAAATGAGAGCAAGTCACTTTTGCTAGAGGCTCTTGAAATCCTCATAGAAGTTATGAAATTCACTGCAGGGTTGTTGAGGCAGAGAAGGTGAGGTCATGCATTCCAAGCCAACAGAAGAGCTTATGAAAGAGTACACAAAGGAACAACGAATGGCCATTGAGAGATTTATATTTCTCATGTTGCTGAAGGATTACTCATGTGGTGGGACAGTGTTAGGAGATGAGTCTAGAAAAGTAGGTTTGGAGCAACCCATGCAAGTATCATGTTTGCTGGACTAGAGCTTAATTTTCCAGCCAAGATGTCTCCAGAGTGCTTAAGGGTATTTATAGGGTTGTGAGAAGAAAATTTCAGATCCTGTCCTTGATACTCATTTTCATTACAAAATATAAGAAGGAATTAAGACCTTATAATATTTAACATAACCACTGCTACAGGCACCCAAATATGAAGTTTCTAGAGGATTCATGGGGTTTTTTACAGTGTTAAATGATTAACAATGTTTGTTACATTGTTTTTTAATTGTGATATAATTTATATACCATTAATTTGCTCTTTTAAAAGGTATACAATTCAGTATTTTTTAGTATATTCACAAAGTTGTGTAACTATCAATACTATTTAATCCAGAACATTTTTATCTAGATTATACCCACGAGCAGTTACTCACTTTTGCCTCTTTGCCCTGGTCCTCTGGTTACAGCTAATATACTTTCAGCTTTTATGGAGTTACCATAAAAAATGCAGTCATACAATATGTGGCCTTTTGTACCTACCCTCTTCATAATGTTGTCAAGTTTTACCCTTGTTCTGTGAATAAGGGCATAATTTCTTTTTATGTCTGAATAATATTCTGTTATATGGACATACCATATTTTGTTTATGCATTTATTAGTTGATCAACATTGGTTTTTTTTTTTTAATACTGTTTGGCTATTATGAATAATGGCTGCTATGAACGTTTGTATACAAGTTTTTATGTAAGCATGTGTATTCATTTCTCTTGGATATATACTAGTGGTATAATTGCTGGGTCAAAGGGTAACTGAATGTCTTATCTTTTGATGAACTAACAAACTGCTTTCCAAAGGGCCTGCACCATTTCACATTTTCACCACTCATATGTCCTGGTTTCATCCTATCCTTGCCAAAAGTTATTGTTATTTTCATTGTTATATTTTGGTGTTGAGTTATATAAGGTATTTATATATTTTGGATACTGACCTTTATTGGCTATGTCATTTGCAAATGTATTCTCCCATTTAGTAGTTTGTCTTAGTTTTGTTAATTATTTCCTGTGCTGTGAAGATGCTTTTTTAAAAATTTTATTTATTTGACAGAGAGAGAAAGCACAAGCAGGCAGAGCAGGAGAGGGAGAGGGAGAAACAGGCTCCCTGCTGAGTAGGGAGCACAGTGTGGGGCTTGATCCCAGGACCCTGGTATCATGACCCAAGCCAAAGGCAGACGCTTAACCAGCTGAGCCACCCAGGTGCCCCTGAGAGATTCACTTTAAAGTTTGTGTATTTCCATATCATTTATGATCAATTTATGTCAATTTATATTTGCTAGATTATTTTTTAAAATCAGGATTATTTATGTATAATTAATGTAGAGTAAAATCACTCTTTTTAATGCACGATTCTGTTTTGACAAAGAGATAAGGCAGTGTAAGTACCACCAAAATCAGGATAGAGAACATATCTGTCGCCCCTGGAAATTCTCTTGTGCCCTTCTGTCATTCCCACCTCCCACCACTACAACCCTGAGAACCTCTAACTTCATTCTATTTTAGTAATGAAATACAAAACCAGTCCTGAGGGAAAGCAGAGCAAAGAGGTGAAGTTTTAGAGGCAGACACTATATATGACCTTGGAGGTGTTGCTTATCCTCTCTGTACTTCAATTTCCTTATTTTTAATATGGGGTTAGTAAAATTATGTACTGTATATTATTTAAAATATAGCTAGTCATATCTAAGCACTTACAGACACTAAGTGTTTGTAAAATAAACTATAATTTTTTGAACCTCGAAGGATGTACTGGAGAAAATATTTTTTTCCACAGTAAATGACTCTGAATGAATTTTTATCCATTAAAATACCCATCCAATAAAAAATATTTTATCCATCCAATAAAACATATTTTATTTATTTATTTGACAGAGAGAGAGCATGCACGCACACGCACAAGTTGGGGGAAGGGTAAAGGGAATAGGAGAGAATCTCAAGCTGACTCCGTGCTGAGCACAGAGCCTTACATGGGGCTCGATCTCACCACCCCTGAGATCATGACCTGAGCCAAAATCAAGAGTCGGATGCTTAACTGACAGCCACCCAGGTGCACCTCTTTGAATGGATTAAAGCACAAAATGTCAAATCAAAGTTTTCAAAATAAGTAAAAATAAATAAAGTAATAAATAACAATAAGGACCTTTCAAAAACATCACTCTCAGAAAACTTTTGCTTAATAGCTCCATTCTTCCAATTCCTTGGGCATAAATCCTTGGAGTGAGTCTTGAATTGTACACATTGCACATCCATCAGCACGTACTATCTGACTACTCCTGAACATCTCCTTGGCTGCACAGTCCCCTGTTGCCTAAAGAATTACAACAGCCTTCATTTTTCCTTGCTACATCATTTTCACTGTAAAACACTCAGAACCCTATTTCATTTTTAGTCTCCTCTGCATTCCAGCTACCCTGGCTTCATTGCCATTTGTTGAACACACTAGGCCATTCTACTTGGGATTCTTAGCCTATTGGTTCCTCAACCAATCACCATTCTCCCCATGCTTATTTCCTAGGCTTTAAATATCCTCTTCTCCTGGCAGCCTTACCTCAACATCATATTTAAAATTGCAATTGCTTGGCGGTACCCCTCTGCATTCCTCTCCTGCTTTATTTTTCTCTAGACATATTACTGTAGTACATACAATTTTGTTCATTGTCTCTTCCCATTAGTTAATGTAGTCTAAATATTTTCTCTTTATAACATCCTTTTAAGTGTCTTTTATGTTGGACAACTGACCTTGATCACGGATATTAGAAAGGTTTGAATATTAGGTAGAGAGACAATGTGGGTGATTGCAGCTACAGGCAGGAGGATTATCTGGGAAATATTTGCAATAACTCAGGTGAGGTATAATGAAGACCTGGTTTAAGGCAACAACCCTGGGGATTGAGTGGTAGTAATACCTTTGAGACTGCTTAGAAGGTAAATTGACAGGTCTTAGTGACTGATTGCATTTCAGTAGTGAGGGTTGAAGTCTTGGTGGGTTGAGACTCAGGTTTGCAATGGCAACCCAGTGGCTGGTGGCATTATTTACTGAGCTTTACAGAGCAGGGTTCTTTCTTTGTATGTGTGTGTGTGTGTGTGTGTGTTTAACAAAAGTATTAATTTTTTTTTTTTTACAGAAATAGCATCCAGAGCTATGTGTTAATTTTTATCTTTAGATAGGAGTGATCTCTACTAATATAACACCTTGAACCGAGGGTCATTAATTGTCTCATTTACCATTTTTTTATAGAAATTTTTTTAAAAAGTTTTGGTTTGCTATGAAATTACATTTTCTAATTAATTTCAAAACCAGTCAGAAAGTGCAGGATGTAAAAACTGGCCATGGGCAGAGTAAAAGCACATTAATTATTCAGACAGTCAGCCTTGCTAATTCCATTCTTGGAGATATAGTGGCTGTCAGAATCTGTCAGCTGTAGAGTTAGTGCCCTTCAGAATTTACATGCATAAATGGTGACCTTTGGAAATTTGCATAAAGATAAGTCTGGCATTCAAATGATAGCTGCCAGTCAGTTGAGCAAAGCAAAAGTTGTCAGCCACTACTTAAACCACAGAATGGGGATGAAGCAGTAAACAGCAAATGGAGTATATACAAAACAACAGGTAGTACTTTTTTCACTAAAAATGAAAGGAAAACTTTTTTTTAAAGATTTTATTTATTTATTTGAGAGAGAAAAAGAGAGCATGAACAGGGTGAGGGGCAGAGGCTCTCCACTGAGCAAGGAGCCCAAAGCAGAACTTGATCCCAGGACCCTGCGTTCATGACCTGAGCCAAAGGCAGATGCTTAACAGACTGAGCCACCAATCTCCCCAAACCTTTTTTAATAGAGTTTTACAAAGGCTTACATGAGTAATAACCAATAACTTAGTATCTTTGGATCAGTATTTTCAGTAAACATAGCTTTATTCACTAAACATTTTTGTTAATACTTTTATATCTTAAAAGTACTCAATTAAATTTTAATCATTTAAAAATGTTAATTAGATTTTATACTGTAAAATTGATGCATAGTCATTATAGAAAATTTAGAAAATATTACAAAGAAAGAATATTAATATTACCCATAGTCCCACATCCAGAGGAAACAATGATCAACATTTTAATGCATATTCTTAGTTAGCTTTTATATAAACAAACACATAACGTACACATATATGAGGATAAAAACATGTTTAACTACCTCTTTACTTTTACTAACTACCTTTCACTACATTTTACTTATCATAAACACTACTGAGATATATATTTATATACATCTTTTTGTATATAAGTGATTATTCCCTCAAATAGATTTTCAGTAGTAGAATTACTAAGTCCTAGGGTCTGACTCTTTTTTTAAGGCTTTTGATAGGTTTTGTTAAAATTTCCTTTCAACTTGTACTTGTATAAGCTGTCAGTTTGCTTGTATCCTCATCTTCTTCCTTTAATCATTTTTCAATGTTGTATTTTAAATGTCTGATAAAGGCTTGCCATTTAGGAAATTAAAACCTATGTAAGGCAGAAAAATAATTATGATTTAAAAATTCATACTTTGATTATTGTTACAAATTTCAATTTCTGTATAAAGTAACTCGTCATTGCTTACCTCACCCATCAGCCTAAACCTAAAACATTCACATTTCAGAACAGTGCTGAATACCTAAAACTAAAGGAAAAAACATAATACAAACAAAATTTTAAAACTGTGAGCATTTAAAATAATTATACATAAATTGTGTGACAAGAGACACTGGCAATCAGAGCAAACAAAGTTCATTCTTCATCTCCTGTCTTTTTTTGTAGTCTCTGCCTGTTTTTAACACCATGCCTTTTCCTAATGTGGCAAACAAGGTACTAACCACCATCATTTTGGAATGCAAACAGAGCTCCTTCAGTTTTTTCGTCTTGAAAGTACCTGAACGTGTTCTTTAGCTCAGTACTTTTAAGATAAAACAGAAAGAGTAGTTGAGAATGAACAGTATGGATGTATATACAGCCTTTTAGTTTTGTAGTTAACCTTGAATATGGGTGGTAAGTGAAAAGCACTAGTCCAGTCAAATCTCTAAGAGGATTGTGATGTTCATGTTCTCTTATTTCTTATTTTTTATGAATAAATTCTGAATTAGGCGTGGCCTGGACAGAATCTTGTGTCCTGATTTTTGTACTTTACCAGATTTTCATCTAAAACTGCTCACTGCTGCCTTTAATACATGGTGGTGAAAAATGTTATGGTGGCTCAAAAGATTGCTCATTTCTGCCTGAATCAGGGAAGCTATATTGAAAAGAGAGAAATCTGCTCTACGCTATAAGTATTTATAAATCGAGACTTTGTGCCATGGCTAAAAGCTAAAAAACATTTCATTATTGGCTACTTTTTTTTTTTTCTGTAGAATGATTTGTTCATGACTTTTTAAATTAGGCATATGCATTTAAAACTTTTATTGAATACATACATTTAAAATTAACCATTGTAAATATTTGAGGAATTTTAACAAATGCATATACATATACAACCATCTCTGTTATTTATCTGTTTGTATATCTGTCTCTCTAGCTGTCTATCTATGCTTATAGGTTTTTGTTTGTTTTGTATTCTGTGTGCAATTTTATGAGATTTAGGACTTGTATAGAATTGTGTTTTCATCACTATAAGTTGGGTACAAAATAGTTTTATAACCTAAAAATTTTCTTGTGCTGTCCCTTTGTAGTCATTCCCTGCTTCTGTCCGTAACCCCTAGCAACTGCTCGTTTGTTCTTTATTCCATAATACTTCAGTCCATATTTTGAGCTTTTTCAGAAAGTCATGTAAATGAATCATGCAGTGAGTAGTCTTTAAAGATTGACTTCTTTCACTTTTCATAATGCCTTTGAGATTCATTCTTGTTTTTTGAGTTATGGATGATTCATTTTTTCTTTATGGCTGGGCAGTATTCTACTGTATGGATGTCCGCAGTTCATTTAGCCACCTGTTGAAGAACATTTGGGTTGTTTCTAGTTTTCGGTGAAAATAATGTTACTATAAATATTCATATGTCGTGTGTGTATGTGTGTACACAAATTTTTGTTTCTCTGAGGTAAATACCTAAGATTTGGATTGTCAGGTCCCCTGGTTAAGTGTACATACATGATTTTTAAGTTATTTCTGTGTTTTATTTTGTTTTACTGGATTTTGTTCCTGTTTCTATCTTATTTCTATTTTAAGTGCCATTGTTATTACTTAAATTAGTGTTTTGCAGAAACTTGTTTTTCAAGTGCTTAGTTATTAATTTTTTAATACTAGCCTATGTCAGGACCTGTTTTTGCTGATCTCTGAATTTAGGTAAGGAAAGTAATATCATCCAAGTGGAAAATGCTGCTTTTAAGATTTTTTCCTTCTATGATATTTTTTATTTTTCTTTAGGAGTGTGTCTTGTTTTCTTTAGTAAATTACCCTAAAGCAACTAACCACAAAAACCTAAAGCTTAACTGCTTCTGCGCTGGATGCAATATTCATCTTTTTTATTCTAACTAAAGCTTATGTGCTTTTTACATAGAAAAGACCCTCAGAAAATAGTTTATAGTAAGTAATAACAAATTTGGTTATCTGGCGTTGAAGACCCAGCAGATTAGTAGTGCCAAATTACCCAAGGATGGAAATACTAAAAACTAACCATGAATTTTGACAGTGTATAAAGGGTAGGGACCACATAGCCACTAAAAGTCATTGAGAACAATTTTAGTAAATATAGCAGGCTGGATTATTATATGTCAGAGCACAGTTTCTGTATGTCTGTAAGAGCCTTTGAGTTATATACATTTTTATAGATATGGTTCCTATTAAGAAGAACTGTGGATCAGGTTACCTTTACTCTAGGCCTGGTCTTGCCATTAACTTGCTATGAGACCCAGGGAACATCATATAATCTCTCTGGATTGTAGTATTCTCATTTGTCCAATTAGTGAGGGCAGCACTAGATTATCCATAAAGGACCTTCTTGCTTTAAAAAATAAACTAGGATGCTGCAATTCTGTGATGATCTTGGATCATTGAGAAGAAAAAGTTTGTGTGTATGTTTAATATACTTTGTCAGAAGGCAAGGATACATACATTTTTTAAAAATTTAAAAAGTATGTACAATTAAAAAAAACAGTTTTGGTGTGTGTGTAAGTTTTAAAAGATTTTATTTATTTATTTGAGAGAGAGAGAGAGTGAGCAAGCATGAGCTGGGGGAGAGATGGAGGGAGAGATAGAAGCAGACTCCACGCTGAGTGGGGAGCTGCATATGGAGCCCGATTCCAGGACCCCTGGATCATGACCTGAGCCTAAGGCAGATGCTTAATTGACTGAGCCACCCAGGCACCCCCAGATTTGGTGTTTTGATAAAAATCCACCAAGTTCCAGAAAGCTTGAATATTACAGAATTATTAATTTCCCTACTGTTTTTCACAATTTTAATAATTTGAAAAATTCTGGATTTTGTTTTATATTAAGTAAATATGATTAAATGTAAATTCATATTCTTATTTTGTAGAATTACATGATTGTGTTGAGAATTGTATTTGAAATTTTTTCTCAAATTTCTAAAAAAAAAATGGAGAAATTTAATTAGTGCGTCCCAAATTATGAAACATAGGCTTCATAATAAATTCTCAGTCTTTTCAGAGTAAATATGCATTTTCTGAAATAACGTAAAGCTCAAGTACTCAAAAGAAGGGGAGACTGATAATAAAAATATCGTCTTTGGTTGCATATGCTTAGTGCAAAATAACTACCACTTCATGAGATAGCATACTTCTAAGGCTAAGGAATGTCATAAATCTTGGAGAGGAATGAAGATTAAAACACATTATTCTAATTTCTTTTTAAAGTCATTTATCTGGTACATATTATATTAGTATCTGGTGTGTAAGACCACTGCTGTGTTCTGGAGTGATAATGCTGTCCTAACCGAAAGAAAATCAGAAGTCTACCTGGGGATACAGAAACATGTACAACTAACTACATTGCAATATGCTAAGTACCATAGTAAAGCATGAGAAGGAAGTAATTAATTCTGAATAAAAGGCCTTGGTAAAGCTTTGCAGAACTGGTTGCATATGAGAAGGATTTTATTACTGAGAACAGAGAATGGGCATTCTAAGAGAATGGTCGTGACAAGGCCAGAAGACTCATTAGAGACTAAGGAATATTCTGTTCTGGAGGATTATAATTTTCCAGAGTGATAGAGTATTCAGGAAAGATACTTAAGAGGACTGAAGGACATATGAAGAGACCCTTTTTATATTACTATGTATTTAGTAGAGACCTAATTATAAAGTATTATTGGGATGCTGTTGTTTTAAAGGGAACAGATCTTGGAAGTGTGAGAGATGCATTAAAGGCAGGGTAAAACAATCAGATAAAAAAACTTTGCACGGAGCCTACAATTGACGGCTTCAGTGTTCTGTAAACTGTTGGCAAATAGCAGAGGTCTCAGCCCTGATGAAAGTTCAAATGATGAACTCCCTTCACTGCACTTTTATATAAACCTTTGAAATATATACCTTTAGAATTTATTCAGCCCACGGGGACCACATTTTTCCTTCTTTAAAACACAAATTTTACACTTAAATAAAACTTCCTTTTATATCTTTCCAATCCATGTAATATATATAGTATATACATTTTTCTAAAATGTGCTAGTGGAAGAGAATTTAATTGCTTAAAGAAAAAAAGAAACGAATAAATTGGATTTCTTGGTTTGGCTTAGTGCTGCCTTCAGTGTTCTGAGGACAATAATGCAATTAGCTAAAATGTTTATCCACAAAATTTAATTCCTGGGGAGTAACTTCTCAAATTGCCTCTTACAAGTGTAATGGAAGCAAGCAGTTGTTTGCTGGCTTTGTTGCCAAAAATTGTGAATGCCTAGATTTTTATAAAACTTGGTATTGATGCATGTGTAATCATATAAACTCTCCATTGTAAATTTGAAGAAACTGAATTTTGTAGACAAACACTTTTTGTTATATTGTGTCTCAGAGTTCTCAGCCATGAGTGGAGAAATCCTTGGTGTTATTAACTCTTTCATACATTAAGGTTTTAATAGATTTCTTTTTCATTTCAATTTCATTTCATTCCTGATTAAATGCACTGAAATAGCAATATTTTTTGATTGTCTGTTTATGGATAATCTAGTGATAAATATTTGAAAATGAAAGTTTGACATTTCGGCATATATATAAATATCCGAAGAAAATGAATGCTTCTTATCACTATACGTTTATCAGTAAATATTGTATCAGTAATTCTCTCTGATACCACCTTTGAAAAGAATTGCT
>NC_048228.1:62611577-62649824 GCF_002007445.2 Ailuropoda melanoleuca | reverse complement strand
TTTTTTATGTTACTCTGGAAGGAGAGATTGCTGTTTTGACTTACATTGGAAAATCATTGCCAACTTGACAAATTTGAACTGAGTTTTTGAGTATTTTATCATTTGAAGCACTTTGATCTCTGACAACGTGTAGTGTAGGTAAACATCAAGAGCAACCCGCACACTTTGGGCTTTCCTGGTCACTGCCTTCTTTGTCACATCCAGATAACCCATCCAAGAGGAAAACCTTTATTGCTGTTATATTAAGGTATAATGCACTTATTATAAATTTACTACAGACCCATGTATTTTCCCATTAATAAATTTATGTACAAATTGACCCCTATAACATATATTTGGATAGTACTTTGGGTTTTTTTGATACTCATCACATTGAAATTCTGATATCATTGGGTTTCTGTTATGTCCTATGCTCTATGGAACAGATGTTCATGTAATTTATTTAATCATTTATTAATATAGTAAGGAAGATATTATTTCTGTTACTACTGAGAAGGACAGAAATTTGATTTAGTAGAATAAAAATTTATATTTCATTACTAATTTTCAATATAATGTTAAAATTATAAAAAAATACATAATGATAATGCAGTTTCTAGTTCATTTTTATTTATTTATTTATTTTTTATTTTTTAAATATTTTATTTATTTATTTGACACAGAGGGAGAGACAGAGAGTGCATGTGCACAAGCAGGGGGAGCAGTAGTCAGAGGGAGAAGCAGGCAGAGGGAGAAGCAGGCTCTCCGCTGAACAAGGAGCTGGCCATGGGGCTTGATCCCAGGACCCTGGGATCTTGACCTGAGCCGAAGGCGGATGCTTAACTGACTGAGTCACCCAGGCGACCCTCTAGTTCATTTTTATAGAAAATGTCATCGAATCATTACATCATCATGTAGCAATTATTACAAAATTAGATAAATGTAGGTCTTTTAATCACAGGCCTTTTCTTTGTTGAATATTAATATAGCCTCTGTTTGTTTTGTTTTTCCCCTGTAACACTTTTGCTGTCTTCTCACAAAAGTTTTTGAATTTCAAAAAAATTTACAAAAGACATTAAGCAACAGGAAAGATGTAACTAATGCAGAGTTACCCTCCATTGCTGTGGTCTGGCTAGCATTAGATACCTATAGTAAAAAGATATCCTAGAGGGAAGTGGGGCAAATGTGAGAATATGAAAGCACATGATCTCTGCCTTAATCCTCCAGAGAATTGGGTTTTTCACAGCATCTTTCTACCTCTCAGTTTCTAGTTAGCTCATATTTATGTCCTCACCAACCTTTCCTCCCTCTTTTGGACCACAGAGCTAGAATGGCAGGATTTCTAATGCTGGTTGAGATTCGTCCTGTTTCGTTTCTTGTATTTTCTTAGTGCTACATATAAGTACCTATCTTGGGAATATTTTAATAACCATAGCAGTTGCTAATCTCCCATAAAAAATTTGAAAATAGTAATCGGTCTTTGCAGGCTCCTAAGTGGTATATTGGATCTCTTTAAGAAAAGAAGAGACTTTTAAGTTTATATTAAAGATTCTCTTTCTTATCTGTATTTTACTGCAAAGATGTTTTGAGTGTGTAGTTGTAGAATTGGAAGTCAGTGAAGCACTGTTACCACACCGTATTTTGAGCAGGAAGTAAATCTGGACTTTGTAAGTAGATACTCTGTTGAAATTTCTGGAGTAAACCATTCTTCATAATATTTTAGAAGTCTTCATCACATCCAATAGCCTGAATGATGAAATAACAGCATGATGTTAGTTTTGATGTATTTTACCTTGAGAAAAAAAATCATTGAACAATGTTTTACAGAAACTACAATCCTGAAAGTTTGTCAGTACCCTTTGTTGATATGTCCAGGATTTAAAATTCAGGTATAGTTGAAGTCGTATATTAATGAAAGGCTGTTTTTAAACAGCCTTTGAAACTGTAAAGATAGAAACTATGAGGATTTTAGCTTTGAATTTCGGATTTTGATTGATTGAAAATACCCATTTTAGTAGCCCTTTTATTAGATAATTATGGGGTGAGGATTATTAGCCTGTACATATATTGACAGTAAATGGCACTATAGTTCAACCTGAATAATGTAATTTTTTTAATTGAGATTAGTTACTTTAGCTTTTTTTTCATCTTTTAATATGTCAAGCATGGTAAAGAATTTCATATTAAAGTCTTCATCCAGACTTGCTTAGCAAGTTTAATTTATGATAATCCTGTCTATCAATATTAATCTGATTCCCTATTACATTGTAAAATAATATCTTTACTATGCCTTTTCTGACTGATCACTCTTTTTGGCTTCCTCTGTATATTTTTATTTTTCAGCTCCATTTAGGGAGCCCCTGATACAGAATGCTTTTTCTTTTTTTTTTAAATAACTTTTACATGTTCGCCTTACTTGGTATACTCCTGAAATAACTGACATATTCAAAGGATCTTTCAAAATCTAGTGTTTATTTAAATAACTGTATCAGATTTGATGTAGAGAACATGTAAATAAAGGAATCCTCTCTTTATTCCCCTCTTCTCTTTTGCATGCTCTTTTTTTCCTTCTGTAACTGTCTCCCTAACCCTGTCCCCCTCTGCACATCCCCTACACCGGTCCTTTTCTCTCCCTCATTCTTTTTTGTGGAAAAGGAAAGAATAACTTATACTAGGGTAACTTGAATTTATTCACATATTCTAATGAGAAATAAAAGTTCTGAATGGACCATTTATAGGAGAGGACAATCCTTTACTTGTATGTAGAAAGTATACGGAAAGGAAATTGTCCATATTCAGACATTACTAAAATTATTATTTATTCAAATGTCAAAATGGTATTTGAAGTAAAAATTGCTTACTTAATAGCCAGATCTTTATTAATAAATAAATAGCATTAAGTGGACTGTGTGAAACTAATGAATAGAGATGATTTTTAAAATATTTTTCACATTAGGAATTAATATTAATTGATAAAGGGCACTGCTGACTAGTTTAGCACTGACTTTGAAAGTGCATTATGTGACTTATGATATAAATGTAAAAGCAGATTATTTCCAGTATAAAATCAAATTTTTAAATGATATAAATCATATATAGGCAATAATGTATAACAAAATTATTAATTTATCCCTAGTTCATTTTTTGGGTTAATTTCATTAATTTTCAAGATCTATTTATAAATACTATATATGCTTTATATTTTTAGGGTATTTAGGTTTGTAATTAAAAGTAGAAAAAGGTTGCCAACTAATAATAGAAATGACACTCTTCTGTAGTGAATGAATAAAAATGCTAAATGAGTACTTCAACCAACTAGTACTGGTTCTGTTACTGGATATATTAAGCATATCATTTAACTTCGTTGGGCCTCAATATCTACTTTAAAATTTGAGAGCATTGGACTTAATGACTAAGATATCCTTCTGACTCTAAATGTTTAATATTTAAAATCTTCCCTCTTTCTGTGTAAATTTAAATCTTTCCTTTGGGATTTTAAGAGTGGGGAGGAATGTCATTCATGTTTGCTCTTATATATGATAAGTTAGACAAGAGGCTCAGTCAGAGTGACTGAGTATAATTTCCAAATTTAAAATGTTGTGTTGACCAATGCAATAAATTTATGCTTAGTTATAAGCATAGGCGATGAGAACCAGAGCACATGATCAGTGCAAGTGTGCCCCTGAGACAATATAATTTTCTGCAAATCAAAATAATCAGCAAGAGAACATATATTTCCTTAATGGAGTACTGAGTTTATCAGCTCCTATTAGCGTACTCATAAAAAAAAGAATGAAAAGGGAAAAGATCCAGTTGGATTTTTAAGTGTCAGTTAAATAAAAAGGTTTTGCATATGTCAAATCTTAATGATTAATATATCTAGAAGGGTTAATTCTGTGTTGAGGAGACCATTGTAATAAATATAGAAATGAATATAATTATTACAAGTAGATTTGGGGAGTTAAAAATGTCATATAGTTTTTTTATTGTCTTAGTATATTAGACCATTAGAAAAAGCTTTTGTTGCATTGAACAGGCAAGTTAAATATAAATTTTAAAAATTCTTATAATATGTGAGAAGAAAATGATATATTTTATTTTTTAGAGGAGAATGGAAAGTCAAGTAGAAATAATTCCTCTGTGTAAACCCAGCATTTGTGAAAGAGAACCATCACTATATATTGTCCATGAGATTCCCTGTGAATAATGGGCAATGTGAGGCTATAGCAGTCAGAGCTCTTTATTCCCTCCAAACCAGTTATTGTGCTGCTAATTAGAATTGGATATTGGTGGTAGTGGAAATGAGGGAGACTATCAATGTTACTTTGTGTTAAATTTTAATCACACAAGTTAGGACATTCAGAATTATGGTTTCCATGGTGACTACAACACTGAGCCCTGTGTGAAGGCATTACAGTGGGGGTCTTTGATTAATAGAAAGTAAACCAGAAGTGAAACAAAATGCTCCATATGTGCAGCTAAAGTTACCAAAAAAAAAAAAAGTCCAGCTCCCTTGTCCTTAATTATATTTGCTTAATAGTGTGTCACGTGCTTGTGCAGTACACTGAAAGGTCTGTTGTAATTCTCATGTGGCTGATGTATTTTCATTAGGTTTTAAATGATTATTTTTATAGCACCTTTTGCATTTTTAAATATATTCAATTTATTTTGATTTTTAAAATATCTACAGAATCTGACATTAGGGAACTCATGATAATTCATGCGGGAGAGAATATTTTTTTCTTCACTAAAAAACTTTTTAAATACATAGATAGAGTGGTAGTACTGGGTTTTTTTTTTTTTTTTAAAGATTTTATTATTTATTCGACAGAGATAGAGACAGCCAGCGAGAGAGGGAACACAAGCAGGGGGAGTGGGAGAGGAAGAAGCAGGCTCACCGCAGAGGAGCCTGATGTGGGGCTCGATCCCATAACGCCGGGATCACGCCCTGAGCCGAAGGCAGACGCTCAACCGCCGTGCCACCCAGGCGCCCCAGTACTGGGTTTTTGTTATAATCTTTCATTTTGAATATTTGAGTTAAGACAGCTATTTAAAGTTCCATTTTTATTAAGTTCATTTTTATCATCAACATGAAAATAATCCCAAGCAAGACATGAGACTAATTTAGGGCATGTAGTGCGTTGGAACATAAAATGATTGTAACAGTAAAAAGTAGTTGAAGACACTGATCACTAAAGGTAAAATGTATTTGGAGAACATTTTTTGAACAATACATTTTACTTAAGAATGGGGATAATAATCATTAAGGTGTTCTGTTACATTCCCGTCTCACTTTTGATAGAAATGTAATATTTAGTATATGTTGGAAAACAAATGTTACATACAATTAAAAATTATGTATATACACAAACATGAGTGAGGAATGTGCCGTAGGATCAGAAGAGGCCTGCTCAGATAAGGAATTTTTTACGTATTATAGTAGTGCTTTATTGAGCATCTATTATGGGCTTAGTTATGCTAAGTTTGTCATTATATGAGTTTATATGTTTCAAGGAACGTATGAGCTAGTGACATTTTTGATGAGAATAAGTAAAAGTAAGGACAAAGATTTTTCATTTCATTTTTTTTTTTTTAAAGATTTTATTTATTTATTTGACAGAGATAGAGACAGCCAGCGAGAGAGGGAACACAAGCAGGGGGAGTGGGAGAGGAAGAAGCAGGCTCACAGCTGAGGAGCCTGATGTTGGGGCTCGATCCCATAACGCCGGGATCACGCCCTGAGCCGAAGGCAGGCGCTTAACCGCTGTGCCACCCAGGCGCCCCTACATTTTCATTTCTAAGTATAGAAAGTGCTGATCAGACTAATATTTCTTATGAAATAGTCCAGTAACTTGTAACATATTTTCAAATAAGATAACATAGATTAAGTATTTCTCTGTTAATACTTAGTCATGGATGAATGCCAGTGGGTCAGACTTTAAAATCAAGCATAATTTTATGGACCATTTGTCTGTTGCAGAGGTCAGCGAACTATCTCTATGAAGGGCCAGGTAGTAAACATTTTAGGCTTTGCAGGACATGCTGTCTCCATGCTAACTGCTGAACTCTGCTTTGTAGTACAAAGGCAGCTGCAGTCAGTATGTTAAAAAATGAATTTAGCTGTATTCCAATAAAAGTTCAGTGGAGGGGAGCCTGGGTGGTTCAGTTGGTTAAGTGTCTGACTTCAGCTCAGGTCATGATCCTGGGATTGAGCCCCATGTCAGCTCTCTGCTCAGGGGGGAGCCTCCTTCTCCCTCTGCCTGCTGTTCCCCCTGCTTGTGTTCTCTCTCTCTCTGACAAATAAATAAATTTTAAAAATCTTAAAAAATAAAAGTTCGATGGACCTTGAGATTTGCAGTTCATGTAACTTGCAAATGTCACGAAATATTCTTCTTTTGATTTTTTCCAGCTATTATAAAATGTAAAAAAATATTCTTAGCTTGTGGGACATACAAAAACAGTGTGGCAGATTATCTCTTAAGCTGTCATATCTTAAACCCCAGTTTTTTTGGGGGTTTTTGTGTGTGTGTGTGTGTTTGGAGGAGAGGTTATTTGTTTATCAGCATTCAAAGTGTGTTGTCTACCTGCATGTTAAAAATTATGCTTAAACAGTAAACACTATGCATTTCAAATTTCTATACAGTTTCCATTAATCATTTGAATATTTGATGATCCATTCTATTTTGAAACAATTGTAACATAATCTATGCAGATTTAATAGGACCAATTAATAGCATATTTTTTTCCACATGTGAGTTTTAAGCAAATTCAAGGCTAGACAGGAATTTAGAAGGAGGTCAAAATGTTAATAAAGTGGTTGGAGAATGTAGCTTACAGAGATGGCTGCCTTGGGCTCCCTAATATTCCATGCCAGAATTAAGCAGTTTCAAGCTTATCAGGATACATACATTCCTCTCCATGTAGGGTAATACCACTGTCAAATTTATATAGTATAACACACCAGTATCTGTGTTTCTTGTGTGTGCCTAAGAGAGGGAAAAGAAAAGAGCTGGCTATGTCATATTCCTTTCCTAAACTCATCAGTTAGAGAAGTCATTTTTTCCCTTTAGCAGAATGAATAAAGGCTGGCGAATGCCAGAAAGTTATATTAAATGCTGCTGTTCTTTGTCATGAAAAGTGAATTTAGGGAAAGAAGTTCCCCCCCTTCTTTTATTCAATCATTCACATCTTTTTGGTTACCTACTATATTAGTTTGGTCAGGCTGCCTTAACAAAAAAACAGTCTGGGTGGCTAAAAAAACAAAAATTCATTTTCTCACAGTCCTGGAGGCTAGAAGTCCCATCTGAAGGTGCCTGTCTCCTTGGTTGCCGATGACACCTCTCTTCCTGGCTTGCAGACACCTGCCCTCTTACTATGTCCTCACATGGCCTTTCCTCCATACATGTGTATGGAGAGAGTAATGGAGTGAGCTCTCTGGTTTCTCTTTTTTAGGGACACTAATCCTGTTGGATTGGGGCTTTATACTTATGACCTTGTTTAACATTATTTACTTCTGTAATGTAGTAAATCTCCAAATATAATCACATTAGGGGTTAGGGCTTCCATGTGTGAATTTTAAAAGGACACGAATCAGTCCATATATAACTATATATATATATATATATATATATATATTTATTAGTCAGAAAGTTTCTGCTGGTTTGCTGTTTACACTGTATTGACAGAGACATGAATTAATGTGTAATTGCAAACTGAAATAAGTTCTTTGAGGACAGGAATAGTATTTTTGAGAACATTATAGTAATAAAGAATATATATGTAATGCATAATAAAAAAAAACAACCCTAACTTAGCCTGATACATTCATAGAAGTCCTCCCTGGAGACTGGAAGAGTTCTATAAAAAAGAAGTAGCTTGTAAAAAAAATCCCCTGTCACTATAGGGAGCATGTTTCTGTAGTCCTCCCTAAAGTTTAGTTACTGTGAAGGGGAATGGTACCTTGCACTTTACAGTTGCAACTTACTTTTTGGTCTGGAGAAATACAGGAATGAGTCCACAGTCTATAAAACTTATTTAGTTGAATTTGAAACAGCTTACCTGAAAAAGTTTAGAACCATGTTTAATACTTCATTATTCTGGCATTAATATATATATATATATGTGTGTATTTTTTCCTTTTTCCTTGCCTTTACTTTTTATTTAAGACTTCATTTTTCTCAGAGCAGTTTTAAGTTTACAACAAAATTGAGAGGAAGATAAAGATTTCCCATATACTCCATTCCCCCCTACATACATAGTAGCCTCCTGTTGCAATTATACCACCACCACAGTGGGGTGGTGGTATATATATAACCAAGTGTTACTGGTGGGAGAGTCTGCATTGTGCGAATGGAAGTCTTGGTCTTTGGATTTCCCACGAGAAAATTTATATGGAGGACATGCACTGGAAATAAGACAGCCAGAAGGAACGTTGCAAGCACAAAGCAGTTTATTCAAGTGAAAGTACACTCTAAAGGTGGGAGAGCTGGCAGGTTCCTTGAGATGCAGCTGGCCTCTAGGTTGTTTTGGAACTGGATATTATTGGTTCTCTTTGGTCTGGGAGGAGCAGTGACTTATAGTGGGGTGGTTTCTAATGGTTACTGTTTCCAGTCATTTGGGAGATTCCACCCACAGGTTATGAAAGGGAGTTTTTGACCCTCCAAGGTTTCTACTATAACTGTCATGGCAACCTTTCTCCAAGGAGGCAGGGGGTGGGGGCATATGCATTATAACGAGTCTAGGGGTTATCCTCAAGCAGATGTGGAAGAGGAGGGTATATGTTATGCACCTGTCACTCTTGATTGGTCAGCCCCAAGGTCTTGGAAGCCACAAGGTCAGGATGTTGTGCCCCTGGGCTTTTAATGTGTAGCTTATTTATCACCATCCTTGCTTCCAGCTCGTGTTTCTAACATTCCCTTCAAGGACTTTGAACACTGCCTCTGGGTGTTCCTTCCACTGCTCAGGTCTAGATTTACCTAATACTAGGATGAACCTACATTGACACATTATAATTACCAGAAGTCCATAGCTTATCTTAGGGTTCACTCTCGGTGTTGTACGTTATCTGGGTTTGGACAAAAGTTCAATGACATATATTCATTATTATCATACAGATAATTTCACTATCCTGAAAAATTCTCTGTTCTCCACTTATTCATCTCTCCCCCCGACCCACCTCTTGGAACCACTGATCTCTTTGTTTCCATAGATTGGAAGAATATTTTTTATTTATTTTTTAAAATTTTGAGTATAATGGACACATGATGTTACATTAGTTTCAGGTATGCAACACAGTGATTCAACAATGCTGTGTGTTATGCTGTGCTCACCACCAGTGTAGCTATCATCTGTCACCATACAACACTATCATGACATCATTGACTATATATTCTATGCCGTACCTTTTATCCCCATGACTTACTTATTCCATAACTGGACGCCTGTATCTCCCACTCCTCTTCACCCATTTGACCCATCCACCTCCCCCCGCCAAGTCATTAGTTTGTTCTCTATGTTTATAGGTCTGCTTCTACTTGTCTGCTTTTGTTTTTTAGATTCCACATATTAGTGACATCATATGGTATTTGTCTCTCTGTGTCTTATTTCACTTAGCATAATACCCTATAGGTCCATTTATGCTGTCACAAATGACAAGATCTCATTTTTTTTTTATGGCTGAGTAATAGTCCATTTACACACAGACACACCTCACATCTTCTTTATCTATTTATTGTCCATCTACTGGTAGAAACTCGGCTGCTTCCGTATCTTGGCTATTATTAATAATGCTGCAGTAAACATAAGGGTGCATATATCTTTTCAAATTAGTGTTTTCATTTTCCTTGTTATCTATCCAGTAGTGTAATTACTGGATGATATAGTGAAAGACCTGTACTCTGAAAACTATAAAACACTGATGAAAGACATTGGAAATGACACAAACAAATGGAAAGATATTCCATGCTCCTGGATTAGAAAAATTAATATTGTTAATGTCCATACTGCCCAAAGCAATCTACAGATTTGAGGCAATCCCTGTGAAAATACCAACAGTATTTTTGACAGAACTAGAACAAATAATACTAAAATTTATATGGAATCACAAAAGACCGAAAATAGTCGAAACAATCTTGAGAAAGAAGAACAAAGCTGGAAGTATCACAATTTCAGCTTCCAAGATAACTACGAAGGTTGTGGGAAATTGGGCAGCTACATGCAAAAGAATGAAAGTAGACCACTCTCTTACACCTTACACAAAAATAAACTCAAAATGGGTTAAGGACTTAAACGTGAGATCTGAAACCATAGAACTCCTATAAGAGAAGATAGGCAGTAATTTCTTAGAAATTGGCTGTAGCAACAATTCTCTAGATATGTCTCATAAATCAAGGGAAACAAAAACAAAAATAAACTTTTGGGACTGCATCAAAACAAAAATCTACACGGTGAAAGAAACCATTAACAAAGTGAAAAGGCAGCCTACTGAATGGGAAAAGATATTTGCAAATAATATATCCAAAAAAGAGTTAGTATCCAAAAAAATATAAAGAATTTTTATAACCCAAACCCCCCAAAATATGACTAAAAACTGGGGCAGAGGACCTAAATGGACATTCTCCCAAAGAACACCTACAAATGGCCAATAAACACGTGAAAAGATGCTCAACATCACTCATCATCAGGGAAATGCAAACCAAAACCACAGGGAGGTATCACCTCACACCTGTGAGAATGGTTAGAATAAAAAAGACAAGAAATAGGGGGACCTTGCTGGCTTAGTTGGTAGGGAATGCAGCTTTTGATGCTGGGGTCATGAGTTTGAGTCCCACATTGGGCATAGAGATTACTTTAAAAAAAAAAGAAAAAGAAAGAAAGAAAGAAGAAAGAAAGAATGAATGAAAGAAAGAAAGAAAGAAAAAGAAAGAAAGAAAAAAGAGACAAGAAATAACAAGTGTTGGTAAAGATGTAGAGAAAAAGGAACCCTCATGCACTATTGATGGGAATGTAAATTGGTTCAATTACTGTGGGAAACAGTATGGAGGTTCCTCAAAAAGTTAAAAATGACTTCAGGGGTGCCTGGGTGACTCAGTCAGCTAAGCTTCTGCCTTTGTCAGGTCATGATCCCAGGTTCCTGGAATCGAGCCCCGCGCCAGGTTCCCTGCTCAGCCTGAAGCCTGACTCTCCCTCTGCCCACCCCCACCCCCCTGCTCTCTCTCCCACTCTCTCTCTCTCAAATAAATAAATAAAATCTTTTAAAGAATTAAAAATGGCTTTAATATTTATTAATATTGAGGATGCCTCAACTGAGTGCAAAGTGGAAACATTTTTCATTCTATCAATTTTTTATCACCACCCTGAATGAAAAATAACAATCTTCATACTGTCAGTATTTATATCAATACTGTGTTTACTTTGTCCTTTGTATAAGATATCTAGTTAATATCAAAGGGGGAAAATCTCTTCATGTTTTTAATAATCAAGTCAAAAGTATCAGAATCATGAAAAAATAATGGATTAGATAAAAACATTTTTTATCTTTTTAGAACTCTAGTATGTTACTAGTGTCCTCATATTCAAAGAATGTAAAAAATATTTGCAATATTAATGAAAGTACATAGAAAATGATGGGATATATATATAGACAATTGAAATGTAAATAAAGGTGTGGTGAGTATGCTTGCACTCCACTTGACCAGAAGGTCTTTACTAAGCCCTTTCCCAGACCTGATCTTGGGAAGTTTTCATAATAGCTACTTAGCTCGCTGAAAAGAAATGGAATTAATTGAAGAGGGAATGTAAATGTCAAGAGTCTTTGGAACCACTGCCTCTTGCTCATTTTGGAGAATACAACAATATTGGCAGATTAAAAAATAATTATGATTTTATAGAGAATAAATGATTCCTTTAAGACAAGAAACATAAAATTTCATGAGCTTTGACAAATTTTTCCTTTTGTGTTAGGAACTCAGTCTTAATTGTACTTGATATAATAACTATTTACGTTTCTTATGTAATGGGCACAGTTCTATAAGAGATACTATTTTCAAAGCACTGAATTATAATTGTATAGTTATGATCTATGTAGTCCAGATACATATTTATAGTAATATCCATAGGGATTCTTTAATTTGAGATTTATGATGACAATAAAAAACTTCTGTTAAGATTGACTGAAGCATTCCTGTGGCATGAGGACATTCCCTTAAGTTGAATGGAATAACATACTGTATTCTGGTACATATCATTTATTTCAGTTGATTCCAATCCCTCATAATTTTCAAGTAAAAACATATATATGTTTAAAACTATGGGTAAATATAATACTATAAGACACAGATTTTTTATTTAGGGATGCAAAATAAAATTCAAATTTTGACCCTAACTTTGCTAAATTCATGTGTTGAGAGGCTTCTTTATATTAAATACAAAACATATTTTTCACATTGCAAATGCTAAGCTCTCTAAATAATTAACATTGCTCAGTGTAGTGGTCAACCACAGCAGAAAAAGAATGCATTTTGATCTGTATAATTCAACATCTGGTTGTCACTATAATGCTAAGCCTACCAGAAATACTCTTGCCAGATGTGACTTATGGTTACATTATATTTTATTTAGTTCAGCAAAATGTATTTGAGAAGAATTAAGAATATTACCAGGAATAAACAAACCTCAAACAGTTTATCCATTTATTCACTGAAATGGTAAAAACATTCATAACGAAAATAGTTAACATTTATTGAGAAGGCCCTGGACACCTGTTATTTACATATATATTACCTTGTTTAATTTTCATACCAACTCTGTGTGAACAAATCCTATTTGTTCTTCATGGTATAGATGAGAGAACTGAGTAGGAATAATTTACGGATGGCCACAGCTACCATGCGGGAAAGCCAAGCTTTGAAGCAAGGCTGAGAACAAAACATCACACAACACAGCCACCATTTATGCTGCTGTAGTCTGTAGTGTAATTTTTGACCCTAACTGTGAATAACTTGAGTGGCTAAGTTTCCTATTTTGGTCAAGTGACTTGATTCTTACGATATTTAATGAGGGACTACATGCCACTCCTATGAATTACTAGTTCATTTTAAAGATGATATATAAGGGAAATAAATGAGGCAATATTTTATTAAGATGTCTTTCTGTGGTGGAATTTTTAATATGTTTATGTTGATAGATAACTCACTTTACTAAAAAGTTGTTTCCAGATTTGCATTGTTTTTTTTCCTTTCTCTTATTTAAATTTTCTTATTTATTAAAATTCAGCAGGATAGATAATATGGCTGTGGTAAATTATTGGTATGATCAAACCTTTGTAATACTACACATTCATATTTGGAGAGGCAACGGTAGTTCAAATATTTTAACTATACTTAATGTATTTATGAAAGAAAATATTCTGTGCAACTTACTTGACATGCCAATTTAATAAAAATATAAAACACTGTTAGTATTGTTCTTTAATAGGTGAGCTTATCTCCTATAATGGCTAAATGATGTCATTGGTATTTCCTTTAGCTAATAACAGTATGCTGTATGCCACAAATCATTTCATGGAACCAATGTCATAAAATAGAGCACAAGGTTTCATATTATGACTAAGATTTAAAATAACAAAATAGAATGTTATTAATGTGATTACTTTAGTCTGATTTGTATAGGTTTTATTTTCTTCCTATGGCATTACATTGCTAGGCAAGTAATTATATAAGTAATTCAGCAGAACTCTCTATTTTGGTTTCAGTGATAAAATTTATTTTCAGTGCCTAAATCTGATACAATAAAACCGTATAATGCTTTGTTATAATTTTGCATAATTCATAAAAAAGATAAGGTAATTTTTTTTCCAACTGGAAGCCAAGATTAGAGCCACATGGAAAAACTTGCATTAAAAATTTTACTAAAATAATACCCTTAAAAAATAACTTGCTTTGATATTACAGAAATAGATATGTCATTAGTTTTCCACATATTAATTTTTTCTTTGCTCAGATCCATAATGAGAGAATAGTCCCAGACTTTTAAGATTTGGACAGAGTCTGAAAGCATAATACAATAAATATAATAATTAATCCTTTTATTTCCTTTCTTTGTGTCTTATGAAGCCCTGAAACTTCCTTTGAGGTTCCCACAATCTTTCTTTATTCATAACATCTTGATGGTGTCTTAGAGTTGTCCACAAGAAACAAACAAACAAAAAATGGCAGCTGTTTTTAGTTTACATTGTATCTTGTTTTACCTTCCAAACAAATTCTATTACAACAGCTTCTCTGTCATCATTATAGAACATCTTGAAGGATTGGGAAAAGGCAATAGAGATTCACATCCCAAGAGATGAAGGAGGCTGGATTAGCTCATATGTAATGTACATATTTTACCATTAATTTCACGAATGCCTGTATTTAAAGCCATAAAAATTCTTTTGGCTCTGGCTTGCATTCTCAAGTACAAATGTGTGTACTCTATAACCGAATGAATGACTTCACTAGAGAATGAGTGAAAAAATAAATAAAGGATTTTTTTTGTTGCTGTTGTTAATTGCAGGTTCAACATTATACATTAGTTTTCCATAACATACATTTTATAGACTATATATCTGTAAGGAATGTATCTGGAAAAATAACCATGAAATGCACATGATAGTGAGTTGGCATCATATTTTGAAAAAGATGGTAGGATGAGGGAAGGAGGGAGAAGGAAAGGAAAATAAGATATTAACAGGTTATAACATGAAGGGACCCAGCACTATTTGTAAAATAGATCTATGATTCTCAGAGACATTTTACAAAATATAACATCTAGTGAGGGTTTTTTTTTAAAAGCACATTAAATTGACTATTACACTATCCTGTATGCTTTCTTTTTGCGGAGGTTTTCCCTTCTCTTTGCCTGCAATGAGTTCCAATTGTGCCAAGCTTATTAGCTTGTCCCTTACTTCTGTTTTTGGGCCCCATTTGGCCAATGAGAAGACTATTTTAAACTACTGACCCGGCACCTGGGTATTTGTAGCCCAGGGGGGTATTAGCTGCTGTCCATTTTTCCCCCTGCTCTGCTGCTTGTAAAGACTTGCCTGGTTGCAGACCGTGCAGAGATTAATTTGATCATTCCTTGCTTATGAGAGTAGGTTGCCAGAAGTCCCACATCTATTTTCCAGCTCTTACTGGTATAGAGGACTGACTTTGGACTGAAGCCTGGTTTTCAGTCTTAAGCCTTGTGAAAATTCCTTTACCAGTATTTAAGTTGGAAATTGATTTTAACGCAGATTATTTTATTTATATAAAGTACAAAAGGGTCAGTAATGATACATTTTAAAATTCTTAAAACCGTACGTATGGCTTTAGACTGAGGTTCCAATCTAAATTTTGTGATCGTGTGATTTTTTTTTGAAAATTCTATAAGAAAACAGAGTGTCTATGATGCCAAAGTGTATTGCCTCTTGCTAACTCTAACATGCTATTAAGGTTATTTTTGAGACTTCTAAAGTTATTATTACAGATTAATTTAAAAGAATCAGTGATAAAATGTGTGGATCTTTCCGCTTAAATATATTGACTTAAAGTCTAAATAATGCAATTTCCTGTATTTGTCTTCTTGACCCTTAACATGTCATAAGCACAGTGATTTCAGCTGTCGAATTCTGGTACTGGCATTTTCTGCCCATAGACTGGCTCTGCCTGGTTCATTAATTGCTTTTCCTGTTAGCTTTTAATAAAAGCAAAGATATGCTTTGAGAAAAAAGAAGTCACTAAAAATTACCATTTTGTTGGAAACTTTTATAACTATAGCTGTCTCTTCCCAGACTTTTCCTTTTCATATTTATCAAACTGGATACATATCACTTACTTCCATTTCAGATAGGTATAAAAATAAGACCTTGTTATAGGCTTAATTAACTCACAACGCCAAACTCTAGTCCAAATGAACCAAAAGATAGGAAGACATCCTAAATACCAAATTGTGTAGAGGTCTAAATGTTTCAGTTATAGACAAAGTTACTTCATTTTTTATTTTTCTTAGCAATATATATCTATATGTAGACATAGATATATACTGAATATTACCATAAGACCCTTTCAACCAAAATTTGAACCAGAAAATCAAAGGTTATGCTTTCTTTTTTAAATGATTTATAAATATGGACTCACATTTTAACTGGGACTTTAAAAATAGTTGCACTGATTTTTATGTTTTTTATTATTAAAATAAAAAGACAATGATTTGATCTTTAAAGTTAATAAAAAGAATGGGTTTTGCTATGTCTTTTTAAAAAGTGTAAACTTTACATTTTAAATGAACTATTTAAATTCAGCCTTTTGTAAAATTAGAACTTAGTTCAGAGCTTAATTTAGGATCGCAGAGTGGAAGGTTTAGGATAGAGATAGCATATACTTACATTTTTGTACGTGAGGATAGACACACAAAATTTTTACGTTAAGTAAGGCACGTGTGTGTGTGTGTATTTTAATGTCCTTTTTGAAAAATTGCTTAAATCAGCATTTTGGCAAATATAAGGGAAGAAAAATTAAAACTATAGTTTTTTGTTTCCAGTTATTCATTACTTTAAAAGAATTGGTGTTGAAAGTTTTAAAATAACGTGGAGTTTTTTTTTGTAACTTTATATATTTTTTTAAAAAGATTTTATTTATTGAGAGAAAGAGTGAGAGAGAGCACGAGTGGGGTGAGGGGCAGAGGGAGAAGCAGGCTCTCTGCTGAGCAGGGAGCTGACTCATGGCTGGATCCTGGGACTTCCGGGATCATAACTTGAGCCAAACGCAGACACTCAACAGACTGAGCCACCCAGGCATCCCTTCAGAACTTTGTATTTGTACATCTGTAAGCATAGGTTATTAAGAATTAGTAGTATTGAGAAGTGGGCAAGATAGAATAAGATTTTTTCCTTCTATACAAAGAATTCCTGTATGTTTTTCAGTTACATTCCTCCAAATATTAACATTTTACCTGTTAACCACAGTTGCTAAAAAAAGACCACAGTTTTTTAGCACAGTGGATACACATCCTATGTTGTCACATCATGCTTCACTTAATGAACACAAATGCAAAAATAATTTATTAAGAATTTCAAGATGAGGGGCACCTGGCTGGCTCAGTTGTTAAGCATCTGCCTTTGGCTTGGGTCATGATCCCAGGGTTCTGGGATCAAGTGCCGCATTGGGCTCCCTGCTTGGTGAGCCTGTTTCTCCCTCTTCCTCTGTCTGCCGCTCCCCCTCCTGTGCTCTCTCTCTCTCTCTCTCTGTGGGAGGAAGAGAGGGAGGGAGGGAGGGAAGGAACGAAGGAAGGAAGAATTTCAAGATGATTACAGAAGAGCATTTCAGCCCCAGTATTGATTCTTTAGAGCATAGGACTCACGTAACTGCACTGGTTGCATGCCCTTTAAGCTGGTCATGTTTATAATAATCCTATTCCAATGTTATCAGTTGTCCCACTAATGTCCAATATAACAAAAGAAAATCCCTGATCATGCATTATATTCAGTAATCATGCCTCTTCTTTAGTTTTTCTTTTTTTTTAAATGCTTTCTCAGTCTTTCTTTGTCTTTCATCACATTGACACTTAAGAATAATATAAGACAGTTATTTTACAGAATGTCCCTCAATTTGAGTTTTCTGTTTTCTCATGATTAGATTTATGTCATGCATTATTTTGGCGGGAATACCACAGAAGTGATGTGGTCTTCTCTGGACATCCTATCAGGAGACATGTAACATCAGTACCACTAATTTGCTGGCCCTCCTTCCTATGTAGAGATTATGGTATAACAGAATGAGCAGGATTGAAACAGCCTGCCAAATTTTTGTTGCCTCTTGTATGGATAACTGGCTATTTCAAATGTGATATGATCTGTGGTAATACCTAAGAGCAATATTTAACTTCTTGGTTTGAATCATTAATGATATCATTGTACTTTTACATAGAATTTTGGCTAATATTTCCATCTTTATCTTTGATTGAAAAATGATCAATTCTCCTTCCTTATTGTTAAATTTTGTTTTCTCCACATTTGTACCTGTCAGAAATTTCAAGTACATCTTAAACTGAGCTGCTGGGATGACTGCTTATATTTTATTGACTAGATGTCAGGAAATACTTGGGAGATTTGAGAGATTTCCCAAACATTTTCAAAATTAGTGATAATACCAAGAAAATCACATAAAAAATCAACTAATGAAATGATAATTCTCTTTGAAGATGAGAACCAGTTTTCTAAAGGATTTAAATATAATGAAGACATTTAAACTTTTCTTATTTTTAGATTAATTATTCAGTATGCGTGAAACCTTATTTATTTTAATAAATATGAGTTGAGTTCTGGGTAACATGTCACCTTTCAAATCTCAAATCTAGACTAGGTACTGTGGTCTCTTGGCTCAAAAAGCTCAGTGTTTGGTCAAAGACCCAGACAATAGGCAGTAGTTTCAGGTCAGTGAGGTACACCCTAGGAAAAGAGGGGTGTTCTGGAAGCACCATTATGGGTGCCTGACTCAGCTTAGAATTTAGTGAAGTGTTACATATCTTGGTAAGCTTGCTTACCATTGGATAAATTTTAAAAGATGCATGAAGGCTAGGGACAACATTCTTTATTATTATTATTGTTTTTCAAGCTTTTATTTATTTACTTGTCAGAAAGAGAGAGAGAGAGAGCACAAGCAGGGGGGTAGCAGGCAGAGGGAGAAGCAGGCTCCCTGCTGAACAAGGAACCCAATGTGGGACTCAATCCCTGGACCCTGGGATCACGACCCGAGCTGAAGGCAGACACTTAACCAACTGAGCCACCCAGGCATCCCGGGACAACATTCTAAATAGAGGGAATAATTCATTACCTTTATAAATTGGAGATCTTGTGCTTATATCATCTTTAATGATTATTCATTTTATAATGCTTTTTTAGTAAATTTGATTTCGTTTTGTTGATTATCCAAAAGAGGTTACATACTTCCTGACAGTATTCTCCTTACACCTACCTCAAATAGGAATTGAAACCCAGAATTAAACATAGAATGAACTGGAGAGGATATTCAAATCCAGTATTTAAGACCAGAATGAATAATTATTTAACTAAATTGAATCTGTAAATAATGTTACATTGATCGTGGGGGTACATATATATTTTTGAATTAATGTTTTCATATTCTTAATACCCAGAAGTAGAATTGCTGGATCATTCAGTAGTTCTATTTTTAATTTTTTTAAGGAAACTCCATTCTGTTTTTCATAGTGGCTGGATCAATTGACTTTTCCACCAATAGTGCAGGAGAGTTCCCTTTTCTCCATATCCTCACCAACACTTGTTATTTCTTGTCTTTTTGTTAATAGTATTTCTTGGACTAGTGTGAAGTGAGAACTCATTGTTGTTTTGATTTGCATTTCCCTGGTGATTAGTGGGCTTTTATATTCTTATTTCATTCTAAAAATATTAAGATGAAAGATAAGCTGTTCTTTAGGGAGGTCTATTTATTTGTTTGTTAATCTCAAATGAAATCTTCCAAATGTCTTGAATTTTCAAGGAAAATGATTTGGAAGGACTCCAGGAAATAAACTGAGGATTGCAGATGGGAGGAGGATGGGAGGTTGTGGTAAGTGGGTGCTGGGCATTAAGAAAGACGTGACAGGGGCGCCTGGGTGGCACAGCGGTTAAGTGTCTGCCTTCGGCTCAGGGCGTGATCCCGGCGTTATGGGATCGAGCCCCACGTCAGGCTCCTCTGCTATGAGCCTGCTTCTTCCTCTCCCACTCCCCCTGCTTGTGTTCCCTCTCTCGCTGGCTGTCTCTATCTCTGTCNTTGGAAGGACTCCAGGAAATAAACTGAGGATTGCAGATGGGAGGAGGATGGGAGGTTGTGGTAAGTGGGTGCTGGGCATTAAGAAAAGACGTGATCTGATGAGCACTGGGTGTTATATGCAACTAATGAATCATTGAACACTACATCAAAAACTTAAAAAAAAAAGAATGTAAGTGATGTTATTGCAACTAAGCTTTGATAACCAGCTTTGTGATATTTCAAATCAGTTTTTCTTTAGTGTCTTGGGAAAAATTATCTATACAGTTTAAGGGATACATAAAATATTCATCAAAGTGATTCATTTGAAAAATATTTATTAAATTATGTTACAAATTGCAAACTCTGATAGGAACCTGAGTCTGATAATGTTTTGTAAAGTAATAAAATGATGAAATATCATGAAAATATTCATAATTCAAATATTCTCATATATTATTATTTTTTCTATTATTTCTATTTTTTATTAAAATTTTTTTATGTTCAGTTAACCAGCATATAGTACATCATTAGCTTTTGATGCAATGTTCAACGATTCGTTAGTTGTGTATATTCTCATATATTAACTGAAGACATTGGTATATTAACTTCATATTAAGATATTCTAAATACTGGCATGCCTGGGTGGCTCCGTTGGTTGAGCATCTGCCTTGGGATCAGGTCATGATCCCAGTATCCTGGGATTGAGTCCCGCATAGGGCTGGCTCCTTGCTCAGTGGGGAGCCTGTTTCTCCTTCTGCTTGCTGCTCCCCCTGCTTGTGTTCTCTCTGACAAATAAATAGAGAAAATCTTAAAAAGAAAAAAAAATTCTAAATACCAGGGCACCTGGGTGGCTCAGATGGTTAAGCATCTGACTTTTTTTTTTTTTTGAAGATTTTATTTATTTATTTGACAGAGATAGAGACAGCCAGCGAGAGAGGGTACACAAGCAGGGGGAGTGGGAGAGGAAGAAGCAGGCTCATAGCGGAGGAGCCTGATGTGGGACTCGATCCCATAACGTTGGGATCACGCCCTGAACCAAAGGCAGGCGCTTAACCGCTGTGCCACCCAGGTGCCCCGGTTAAGCATCTGACTCTTGATCTTAATCTCTCAGCTCAGTTCTTGATCTCAGAGTCATGAGTTCAAGCCCAGCATGGAACATACTTAAAAAAAAAAGAATCCTAATTACCTCAAATATAGTCAATATAAACATTAACTATATAAACAGTAAACATAGTACATATAAACATGTACTAGACTTCAATATTTTCATAGTTTTAAATGTTTGGAATCTAGTATGCACTAAAAATACATTTTTAAAATTTGATTTCATCGGTTTCATAATTTTCATGGAATTTTGAATAACATATAAACAGGAAGAAACAGAAGTAGTTCCTGAAGTTATATTCAAATCCTAAGCCATTATACCAAGCACTTGTACTTCTGCAATTTACTAAACAATTAATGATGTGAAATTTGTCCATTAAAATAATCTAGAAATAATTAAGTGGCATCATAAATATACAGTCTCTTTTTTTAAAGTGGACTTAATGTCATAGTTAATAAAGTTTTTGTTTTAATTTACTTTAATTTTATGTGCTAAGTTTTTATTTAAATTCCAGTTAGTTAACATACTTTCAGGTGTACAATTTAGTGATTCAACACTTACGTACACCCCCGGTGTTCACCACAACAAGGGCACTCCTTAATCCCCATCACCCATCCAGCCCATTCTGCACCCTCCCCTCCCCTCCCCTCTGGCAACCATTGTTTGTTCTCTGTAGTTAAGAATCTGTTTCTTGGTTTGCCTCTCTTTTTCCCTTGTGACCTTTGTTTTGTTTCTTAAATTCCACATGAGTGAAAGTATATGGTATTTGTCTTTCTCTGATTGACTTATTTCCCTTAGCAAAATTCTCTCTAGGTCTATCCATGTCCTTGCAAAATGGCAAATTTCATTCTTTTTTATGGCCGAGTAATATTCCACTTTATGGCCGAGTAATAATACACACGCACACACCCCACATCTTCTTTATCCATTCACCAGTTGATGAACATATGGGCTGTTTCTGCAATATGGCTGTTGTAGATAATGCTGCTACAAACATTGGGATGTGCGTATCCCTTTGAATTAGTACTTTTGTGCTCTTTGATCTAGCTGTGGAATTGCTGGATCATAGGGTAGTTCTCTTTTTACCTTTTTGAGGAACCTCCATACTGTTTTCCAGAGTGACTGCATGAGTTCGCATTCCCACTAACAGTGCAGGAGGGTTTCCCTTTCTCCACATCCTTGCCAACACCTGTTGTTTCTCGTGTTGTTAATTTTAGCCATTCTGAGAGGTTTGAGATAATATCTCATTGTAGTTTTGATTTGTATTTCTCTAATGATGAATTCATTAAATTTCAAATTTCAAAATCAATGTACAGAAATCTTTACATTTCCATGTACCAATAATGAAAGAGAAATCAAGGAATTGAGCCCATTTACAATTGCAGCAAAAACTGTGAGATAGCTAACCAAAGAGGTAAAAGATCTGTACGCTGAATACTATAGAACACTTATCAAAGAAATTAAGATGATACAAAGAAATGGAAAAACACTCCATGCTCATGGATTGGAGGAACAAATATTGTAAAATGTCTGTACTACCCAAAGCAACCTACACACTCAATGTGATCCCTATCAAGAGGCCACCAGCATTTTTCACAAAGCTAGAACAAACAATCCTAAATTTGTATGGAACTAAAGACCCCAAATAGCTAAAGCAACTTTGAAAAAGGGAAATGAAGCTGGAGACATCACAATTCTGGTCTTCAAGCTATATTACAAAGCTGTAGTGATCAAGACATTCTGGGACTGGCACAAAAATAGACACATAGATCAATGGAATAGAATAGAAAATCCAGAAATAAATCCACACCTTTATGGTCAATTAATCTTCAACAAAGCAGGAAAGAATATTCAATGGAAAAAAGAGTCTCTTCAACAAATGGTGTTGGAAAAACTGGACAGCAACATGTGAAAGAATGAAACTGGACCACTTTCTTACACCATGCACAATAATGGATTCAAAATGTATGAAAGAGCTAAATGTGAGACATATAGCCATTAAGATCCTAGAGGAGAACACAGGCAGTAACCTCTTTGACATTGGCTGTAGCAACTTCTTACTAGATATGTCTCCTGAGGCAAGGGAAACAAAAGCAAAACTAAACTATTGGGACTTCATCATAATAAAGAGCTTCTGCGCTGTGAAAGAAACAACCAGTAAAACTAAAAGGCAACCTACAGAATATGAGAAGATATTTTGCAAATGACATATCTGATAAAGGATTAACATCCAAAATACACAAAGAACTTATAAAACTTAACTATCCAAAACAATCCAATTTAAAAAATGTACAGAAGACATGAATATACATTTTTTTCAAAGAAGACATCCAGATGGCCAACAGACACATGAAAGATGC
Organism: Ailuropoda melanoleuca; assembly: GCF_002007445.2. NCBI lineage: Eukaryota > Metazoa > Chordata > Mammalia > Carnivora > Ursidae > Ailuropoda > Ailuropoda melanoleuca. The sequence continues at coordinate 62,626,599 of NC_048228.1, read as the reverse complement.
TCTATAATCACTTATTTAACTTAAATTATAAATTATAAAATGTTTCTTTTTTAAAATAGTGTTTTATATGAATATATAATAAATACAATTGATTATGCAAATATAGAAATTAAGTTACACAGTTTTCTTAATATTTAGCTATTAATCACCTTATTAAATGTTTGAATATTATTTGGATAAATTTTTGACTCTTTCTGAAAATTATTGGAAGAAACATATTTATATTATTTTACAAATATGAATAATTATAATGTCTTGTTTTTCTATTTTATAACCCTCAGTTAAGGTCATGTAGTAAAGGATTGTAAGCAAACACATTATTTGAAATTTTTAATAAATTTTTTCCATTGCTTTGAATTAAAATGTTTTATTTATAAAATTTATAGATAAATATAGGTTGCCCTGTAAGAAGTATTACAGAAGGATATCTTTTACCTTTTACTGAGTTTTCTGCAATGGTAATATATGGCCAGACCACAGTATAATATGTAACGTTGACATTGTAATATTGACATTGATACAGTGAAGATACAAGGTATTGCCATCATTCCAAGGATTCCTTCTGTTACTATTTTATAGCCAGATCCATTTCTCTCCCAAGTCTTACTCCTTGTTAACCCTTGGCAACCATTATCTCTTTCCCTTTTCTATTATTTTGTCATTTCAAGAGCGTTAAATGGAATCATACAGTATATAATATTTTGGGAATTTTTTTCACTCACTTTAATTTTCTGGGGATTCATCCAGGCTACATTGTATCATTGGTTCATTCTTTTTTATTGCTGAGTAGTATTTCATATATGGGTGTATCACATTTTGCTTAACTCTTCACTTGTTCAAAGATAAGACCAGTTTTGGTGATTATGAATAATGTTGCTATGAATTCATTTACAAGTTATTGTGTGAATATAAGTTTTTGTTCTCTGGGAAAATAATATACATGAGAACAATTGCTGGGTCATACAGCAATTCTATATTTAGTTTTTAAGAAACCGATGAAATGTTTTCCATGCTGACTGTATCATTTTACATGCCAATCAACAATGTATAAGTGATCCATTTAGAAGTTTTCGCTATTTTAAATTTTAGCCATTATGACATGTGAGAAGTTACGTCATATTGATGCTTTCAGTTGCATTTCCCTAATGGCTAGTATGTTGAATATTCTCTGTGTGTTTATTTGCCATCTTTTCATCCTCTTTGGTAAAATGTATATTCATGTCTTCTGTCAATATTTTAATGAGAATTTTTGTGTGTATGTGTGTGTTGTTTTGAGTAGTCTTTCTATATGCCAGAGACTAGTCCTTTTCAAATATGTGCTGCAAATATTTTCTTCCAGCTAAAATGTTTAATTTTGACAAAGTCTTAATTTTTCAATGTTCCTTTATGTATTGTACATTTGGAAGCAAGTCTAAGAAATCGTTAGCCCTAGAACTCAAAGATTTTCTCCTAGTATTTTCCCTACAATTTCTGTTGTTTTGTGTTTTATATTTAAGTTTGTAATACATTTTGAATTAAATTTTTGTAAAATGTGCAAGTTAGATTGAGGTTCATTTTTTGTTATGTATGTCTAATTGCTTTCATAACATTTGTTGAAAAGGCTGTCTTTCCTCAAATGTATTGCATTAGCCGCTTTATAAAAATTAGGTTGGGCATAATTGTACTGGTCTATTTTCTGGGTTCTCTATTCTTTTTAGTAATCCATGTGGCTATCCCTGTCCCTATAGCACCCAAGCTTTATTATTATAACAATATAAGACTAATAAGAGTGGGCATCCTCCTCATTCCTAATCTTGGGAGGAAATCATTTAGTCTTTCACCAATACGTAAGTATTTTAGCTGTCATTTTGTTTAGATGCCTCGTATTGAATTGAGGAGTATCTCCAAAGCCTATTTTTTTCTGTGAGTTTTTATCAAGAATGGGTGGTGGATTTTGTAAAATCCTTTTTTCTGCTTTGATCAACATGATCGTGTGATTTTTCTTCTTTAGTCTGCCTTAATTGATTACATTGATTACTTTTGAACATTGAACCAATGTTGCATCAGTGGAATGAAATCCTCCTCGTCCCCCATGTATTATCTATCTATCTATCTATTTATCTATCTATCTATCTACCTACCTACCTACCTATTTAGTATTTGGTAATATTCTGCTGAGGATTTTCATGTACATGTTCATGAATAGCTTTATTTGTATTTGGTTTCCCTAACATGGTAGTATTTGCTTTATACGATGAATTGGAAAATATTTCTTCCTCTTATATTTTTTGGAAGAGATTGTATAGAATTAATGTTAATTCTTCTTTAAGTATTGGTAGAATTCTCCAACAAACCATTTAGGATTGGCGATTCATTTTTTGCTAGCTTTTAACTTACAAATTCAATTTATTTAATAGTTACAGAGCTATTCAAATTGTATTGGGTGAATTGTGTTAATTTGTGTTTTTTGAGGGATTCATCTACTTCCTCTAAATTGCTAAGAGTTATTTGTAGCATTTCTTTATTATCCTATTAATGTATGTAGAGTCTTCAATGATGTGCCCTGTTTGAGTCTTAATATTGGTAATTTGTGCCTTTTTTTTTCTTTTTCTGTCTTGTTAAAGGTCTGTCAATTATATCGATCCTATCAAACAAGAAGTTTTTTTCTTTCATTGACTTTTCTATTTTTAGTTTGTTTGTTTTAAATTTCATTGGTTTCTGCTCTTATTTTTATTACATCTTCCTCTGCTTATTTGGGGTTTATTTTGCTCTTTTTTTTTCCCCCTAGGTTCCTGAGGACAGAGCTTAGATTACCCATTCGACATTCTTTTTTCTAAATGCATTGAGTACTTTAAATTTCCCTCTTAGTACTACTTTCGCTGTGTCCAGCAAATTTTGGTAGGTTCTTTTTTTTTTTTTTAAAGATTTTATTTATTTATTTGGCAGAGATAGAGACAGCCAGCGAGAGGGTTCACAAGCAGGGGGAGTGGGAGAGGAAGAAGCAGGCTTATAGCAGAGGAGACTGATGTGGGGCTCCATCCCATAACGCCGGGGTCACGCCCTGAGTCGAAGGCAGACGCTTAACCGCTGTGCCACCCAGGCGCCCCTGTTCTTTTTTTTTTAATTGAGACTTCCGCTTTTCTCTTTGGATTATTTAGAAGTGTGTTGTTTAGTCTCCAAAGTGTTCAAATATTTTCCTGTTATTTTTCTGTTAGTGATTCCATTTTTGTCAGAAAGCACACACTGCATGATTTCAATTGTTTTAAATTTGTTGAGGTTTATTTTGTATTCCAGGATATTGTCTATCATATTTGTCTTCTGTGAGTCTTTAAAAAGAATATGTATTCTGCTGTTTTGGGATAGAGTGTTCTGCAATGTCAGTTAAGATTATGTCGATTGATGGCATTATTGAGTTTTTCTGTATCCTTATTCCTTTCATTCATTGGAGCCTTTTTATGATAGTTGTTTTAAAATCAGGTAATTTCAACATTTCTGTCATTTCAGTATTGACATTATTCAGTTTTTTCATTCAGTTTGAAATCTTACTGGTTATTCACATGACAAATGATTTTCAGTTGAAACTTGGATTTTTCGTGTANTTGAACATTGAACCAATGTTGCATCAGTGGAATGAAATCCTCCTCGTCCCCCATGTATTATCTATCTATCTATCTATTTATCTATCTATCTATCTATCTATCTATCTACCTACCTACCTACCTACCTACCTATTTAGTATTTGGTAATATTCTGCTGAGGATTTTCATGTACATGTTCATGAATAGCTTTATTTGTATTTGGTTTCCCTAACATGGTAGTATTTGCTTTATACGATGAATTGGAAAATATTTCTTCCTCTTATATTTTTTGGAAGAGATTGTATAGAATTAATGTTAATTCTTCTTTAAGTATTGGTAGAATTCTCCAACAAACCATTTAGGATTGGCGATTCATTTTTTGGTAGCTTTTAACTTACAAATTCAATTTATTTAATAGTTACAGAGCTATTCAAATTGTATTGGCTGAATTGTGTTAATTTGTGTTTTTTGAGGGATTCATCTACTTCCTCTAAATTGCTAAGAGTTATTTGTAGCATTTCTTTATTATCCTATTTTTTTTTTTTTTTTTTTGGGTCACTGCCCCAGTTGGGGAATTGAGTGGTGCCTTGTCCTGGTACTGTAGAAATAGAAATCCAGATTCCCTATTTAGTCACTTTAAAACCTGAAAGGGAACTCCTTGTTACTGTTGGATGCAGCTGGGACTTTTAGTTTTCACTTGTCCTCTGCTGGTAGCTCCCTGAGTGGGAGGGTTTACAGTGCTTTGTTACTATTCACTGCCTGGCCTATAGTGACACCACAAGGCAGGGGAGTCTCTTGTGGGCAGTGGTAAAGGTCTGTGCGTTCCTGGCCTTTACTCAAAGTACCCTGTAAGTGCTTAATTATTGTTGTTTCCGGGAGTATCCATGTTCTCCATGTAATCTTTAAAAATAACATGGAGTTGGAGAATGGTTGTTATTGCTTAGAGGGGATGAAAGTCCAAACTTCCCACTGAGCCTTCTCGGATACCACCTTTGTTGAGTGGAGGGCATTGTGGTGCCTTGTTATAAGCTAGTGGAGGTACAGCTATAGGCTCTCCTTGGCCTTTGGTGGCCTTTGGTGGCATGGATGCGGATGAGGCTACAGTGTTTTCTGTGCTGTTTGCTTGGGGTAGGGTGGTTCTTGTTAAAAGTTTCCTGAATTACTGTGCTGCCTCTAGTTCTAGAGCAAGCTTTAGTTGGACTGTTTTTTTGGTCTACACTTGTTGGTGTTTTAAGATTGTCAGCTTCTTGTGTTCCACATCTGGGTTGTATAAGTCCAAACAAGCAAATAAACAAACAAAACACAGGGAAATCACTACCACATAGTTCCTTGAATCTTGAAGTCTCTAGCCTCTCTGACTTATTCTCTCCACTCTTCATAGTCTTCTTGTGTTTTCTTATGTATAATGTCCAGGATTTTTAGTTTGACTTAGCTAGGGAAATAGAAAAAAAAAAAATACATATATACCTTCTTTCTCAGATCAATATTCTCTTTACCTTATTTTTTAATGAGGGCAATTCCAGATACCATTATGACTTCAGGATTAGGTAGATTCAGGATTAAGGAGAGCAAATGGGTTATTGCTAATTTTTACTATTAATGAAAAAATTTTAAAATTATATGCTCCACTGGTAAGAAGTTATCTGTATATGAAAGCCAGATTAGTATGAAATTTTATACTTAATAGATGCTTCCATATTACCAATCCATAACTTTGCCATTATTTTTATGTTAACTTTTACATAAACTTTACATTGTTTTAATTTTATCTTCATTATCTCATTCCCTTTCTCGACTTGGGAGTATTTTCTCTTCTTTAGTGATCCAGACTAATTAACTCACTTGAAAAATTAACTCTTTAGATCTCTTTCCCATGGCAAATGAAAAGAAAACATGCCCCTTATTTATTCACAGTTTAGTACTGATGAGTAGTTGAAGAGCGGGAAATTATTGTGGCTTTTCTTTTTTTAATATGAGACTATATGTAACCCTCCTTTACTTATTTTACTTTATTCTTTCCCTTGCATTGGATTTTAGTACCTTAGAATAGCAAGCCAAATGGGAGTCAAATGTTGACAGGGTATATCTTGGATCTTGCCTATTTAGGACCAATTTATTAAAATTATACATTTTTCAAATAATTTCTACATAATTGGCAGCTCTGTGTGATTTTCTTACAGTTATTGTGAATGTTTATGTCCAGAATTCCTGTTTTCAATATTAGGTTAAACCATATTGTTGTGACTTGAATTCATCACCTCTGTGGGAAACAAGTCAGGAAATTATATCCGAAGTCATTCTTCACCTGTCATAGATCATTCTGAAGGGCAGAAAGCATTGCATAGAAACAGGGGCCCAGGAGCTATCTTACCTGGGAAAAGGGGGATAATAGTATAACAGAGGCTTCCACCTGCTTCTGGTTGGGCCTAGTTAAAATCCGTAAAGCTTCATAAACTCTTCAGTGAAAAAAAGCCTCACAAACATAAGATACGTTGTCCCTTGGATGTAAGTTGAACAGAAACTGCCAAGAATATTCTTTCTACTACTCAATGCATATTTATTATTTTGAGCATTGGAACTGATAATCAATTTTCTTTATTTTTTTATATTTTAAGTATATACCACTGTTATTCCTAGAGCAGAATTTTATTTGCTTGTATCTTTTATTCTTCTCCTCTGGTAAAGAGATAAGAGTTATTTAAAGTAACATGATCCAAATGAATATTTCCAACTATTGTATTATTATAGTTGTTATTTTGCTTAACTCTTTGATTATTGATTAACCAGTATTTTTGTAGTTATACTAAGGGAAAGAGAGGAGAGGAAACAAAGAAAATACGAAAGTGTTTTGTCTTTTACAAGGACACATGAAATGAAAGAGTTATATTTCTTAATTTTTTTTTTGGCTGTTTTTTCTCTGGTTGTGATAGGAATTGATATTTGTCATATATTATAAAAATGATTTTTCACTTAGTTTTTTGTAAAAGACAAAATCTGGCAAAATTATGATTAAATTTGATAAGATTTTCCAGTTTTAGTCATCAAATTAATGATAATGAAGTTTTTTATATTTACATTATAATCTTAGCTTAAATCCTCCAACCTTTTATGGAAATCCTAAATAAATACAATACTTACTTAATCTATATTATAGCTTACTGGTTGTTCTAGAAATAATTGAAATGTGCAAACCAGTATTTTAAGCTGTCTTCTAAATTGTATCTGAATAGAAAAGTGCTATATTTTTATTTACAGGTATTTCCTAGTTTTTCCTTTGACATTAGAAAGTATTTTATGTACTTTTAATAGAAATAGTCTTGAAAAAGTTAAGACAAGAAATTGGGGTACCGGGGTGGCACAGTCTGTTAAACATTTTCAACTCTTAGTTTCTGCTCAAGTCTGATCTCAGGGTCCTGGGATTGAGCACCACGCTGGGCTCTGTGCTCCATGGGGAGTCTGCTTATGTTTCTTTCTCCCTCTCCCTCTGAGCCTCCCACCTGTTCTCGTCTCTCTCTCAAATAAATACAGTAAATCTTAAAAAGAAAAAGACAGTAAATCTTAAAAAAAAAAGAGAAGAATCTTTAAAACTAGGCTTATTAAAACTAAACTAAACTTATTGTAATTGTTTTCCAATATACTTATATATCAAAACATTATGTTGTACACTCTAATACAAATTTTGTGAATTATATCTCAATAAAACTGGGAAATTGATTTATTAAAAGTCATATACCAAGAAATTCACAGTTATAGTAGCTTTCCTTTCATTATTGGTAATTCATTATTGAAAATGTTATTCATTTATAAATAAATGCCTTATTTGAATCTTTTTTATTTTAGGAAGTTTTTCTTGTTTTATTTTCATAAAGAAGTAAAGAGTAACTGAGGATAGACAACATTTTTGTCCAATGCAGTGTATCCCAAATAATTTTTGCAGAACATTTAATAGTCATGGAAGCTCCAAATTTAGAAATTTATTACATGAAGCCCACAACAACATTAAGGTTGTATCATATTGCACATCATTGTTTACCTAATGTTGAGTTGCTGTTTTTATAAAGATAATAATTTTCTAAAAAATAACAGTAACAAATAAATTAGACCATTTTTGTCTATCTCATTTTCCTCTATTCTTTGTCACTATTTCCTTTTACCACTAACTTCTTACTCCTCTTCTTTTTCTCCTTTCTTCTCATAAAAAAGAAAAAAAAAACCCTTTATTTAAACTAAAGTGCTTTGTTTCCTTTTCAATATAACATATATCTTTAGCTTTCCAGATAATCACTTGAGAGAGCCAAGGACATACATTTTATTTTTTATTGTATTTTTTTTAAAGATTTTATTTATTTATTTGAGAGAGAGAGAAAGAGAGAGAAATGGAGCAGGTAGAGGGGCAGAGGAAAAGGGAGAAGCAGACTCCCCGCTGAGCAGGGAGCCAGACATGGGGCTTGATCCTGGGACTCCAGGGTCATGAGCTGAGCTGAGCTGAAGGCAGACATTTAACCAACTGAGCCACTCAGGCACCCAAAGAGAGTCAGGGACATACATTTTAATATTACGGCATGACGTTGCCCAAAGTAGAGAATCTAGATGAGGACATGTTTGCCAGGTTCTGACACCAACACATCATTCTTGCTTTTGAGCTCTCTTCCAATAAAGCATTGTAGAATTTATTGGTAGTCTTGCCTTTTGAAGCCTCTTTCTTCCCTTCATCTGTTTCTTCTGTGGTTTAAACACCCATCAGAATTCATCAATGTCCATTGTTAAGTTATTACAGAATATAATTTTGAGATTATAAAAAAGTACATTTTTCATTCATTTTATGTGTGCTCAATTTTAGAATAGGTAAAAATATGTGAAATATTATAAAGTGTTAATTTGAAATTATTGTTAGTATTATTTTAAAACCATCATAGTGACATGTCTATCAATTTTGGTTGAAAATATATGAGAGGAAATTATAAAATTATAAAAATTTTTAGTAAAAGCTAAAACTTTGAGTGTTTTTAATATTTGTATACCTATTAGAATAAACTAAATAAACTTTATATGTCTTTCAAAAAGCCATTGAATGCTTTTTTATCCCCAAAAGTAAGGAATAAGGACATCAGAAACTTACCCAGATTCCTCCAAATGATGTTATTTAATTCAGTTCAAATTTGTGGTAAAGAAAAGAGGATGGTTGAACACTAAATTGGGTCAGAAGGTGTACTGATAATATTTAGAAAAATAGTCTTATGTACATGTTTGAATTTTAATATAAATGACTTAGAAAAGTGGTAACAAAGTATGGGCTGTGGATCTATACCAGTGTGCTAGCTGCTGGTTTCCAGTGTGTGACAAGGCAAGGGGAACTTTCTTGGAATACTTTTATAGCAATTTATTTGTTTTAATATCCAAAACATATGGTCAGTGGACTTGTTTTGCTGAGAGGGTTATATTTTATGGAAATAATTGGTTTATAAGAGATTACATTAAAAATGTCTTTCAGTACAGATAGTCTGTAAAGTGCTACTTTATTTATTTTTTATTTTTTATTTTTATTTACTTATTTATTTATTTTTTTTATTTATTTGACAGAGATAGAGACAGCCAGCGAGAGAGGGAACACAAGCAGGGGGAGTGGGAGAGGAAGAAGCAGGCTCACAGCAGAGGAGCCTGATGTGGGGCTCGATCCCAGAAACGCCGGGATCACGCCCTGAGCCGAAGGCAGATGCTTAACCACTGTGCCACCCAGGCGCCCCTGTAAAGTGCTACTTTAAAAATTAATCCTCTTGAGGCCCCTGGGGGGCTCAGTCCGTTAATGTGTCTACCTCTTGATTTCTGCTCAGGTCATGATCTCAAGGTCATGAGATCAAGGCCGGGGTGGACTCTGCACTCAGTGGGGAGTCTGTTTGATTTCTCCCTCTCCCTCTGCCCCTCCCCTAACATGCACATGCTCTCTTTAAAATAAATAAATAAATAGATAAATAAATAAAATCTTTTTAAAAAAAGAAGGAAAATAATCCCCTTGTTTGGCTTAATTTTTTCTTTATGGTTATATTTGAGAAAATTTCGAAAAGTGTCCTTTAATGTTAATTAAAACAATAATAGATGTTTAAAAATAGTTAAGCCGGGGCATCTGGGTGGCTCAGTTGGTTAAATTTCTGCCTTCAACTTAGGTCATGATCCCAGGGTCCTGGGATTGAGCCCTGCAGCAGGCTCCTTGCTCACTGGGGAGGTCCCCCGCCCCCCAGCTCGTGCTCACTTTCTATCTCTCTCTCTTTCAGGTAAATAAATAAACTCTTAAAATAGTTAAGCTAAATTCCTTTTTTTTCCACTTAAGAGAAAGTGTATATAAATATAATGGAGCATACAATTTTGTGCTTAAGTTGGGTCTACACCATAAATGAGGCATATGGATTATAAACTTTGGTGAGGGTGATCATTTTGGGGGAAACTGTTGACTGCTGAAGTAATAGGGTCAAATGGAATCAGGTTGATCGTATGTTGATGGTAGCGCAGTGAAGGCTTTTAAGAACATTTATTAATTTTTTTTTTTAATGAGAGACACATTTTAGGCAAGTGTTTCAATTAGCTGTGGAGCTTAGTCCAAATTGCTTAAAGATAGGATTTTTTATTTCTCGTAAAATGAGTCAACCAGACATAGGGTATGGAGACTGGTATGGTTTCATAGGACTCAGCTTTTATTTTGTCCTTATGTGTGACCTTCATTCTCATGCTTGCAAATGGTCTCTGGAGTGCCGGTCACCATATTCTGGCTGGAAAAGGAGAAGGACAAGAAGCAAAAGGCACCTTTCATCAAGGACTGCCATTCCTTTTGGAGATTATCGAGGCATTACACTCAAGAACTTACTCATGGGGCACCTGGGTGGCCCAGTCGTTAAGTGTCTGCCTTTGGCTCAGTTCATGATACCAGGGTCTTGGGATCGAGCCCCGCATTGGGGTCCCTGCTCAGAGGGAAGCTGGCTTCTCCCTCTCCCACTCCCCCTGCTTGTGTTCCCTCTCTTGCTGTCTCTCTGTCAAATAAATAAATAAAATCTTAAAAAAACAACAACAACAACTTATATTTCATTAGAAAAAATAATGCTTTGTATTCAATATCTGAAAGACTGGAAGTGTAATTTCTTTTTAAGATGAGAACAGGGCTTCTGCTAATAGAAATGGAATTATGTTAGTAAGGAGGAAATAGAGAATAGATACTGGGTAATCACCCAGTGGTCTCTGCCATACCAATTGTGGATATTCTGTAGTTGAATGTGCTTCAAGCGCTGAACATCTGAACTGCTTTTGTCTTCAAAAAGGCAGCAGATTTAGATAAAATTTTGTTTGGAGTCATCTGTGTCTGATCCTTATGGTTTTGCAGTACTTTATTCTTCTGACAGTGTTCTTATTGACACTTTTTTTTTTGGTCTTGTTAAGTGCTTTATTCTTTAATGATAAAATGATACAGATTGAAAAATTCTGTGAAAGAAACACTTTGAATTAAAACAGACCATTTGAATAGAGAAACAACATTCTGTTCAGAAAATTAATAAGGCCCAATCTTTGGTCCCTTTTCCAGTAAAATGCTCTATTCATTCACATTAGTATGTATTAATGAAAATCATGTGGCTCAGTACTTAATTTTATTAACTGTAGTGAATATTCATATTCTGAAGGGAGTTTAGGCACGGATACTCAGTTGGGTATATAGGTAGTATAAAGTAAAATTTAGAGGAGGTAAAAAGTGTATTAATTTAATTCAGATATTACATTTTAGTAACTATAAATAGAAATCCTATGTCATACATTTCAATACAAAACCATTGTATTATGGTTTTCTTTGGCTTTATAGTTCTCAAAATTCATAGCTTAGATAATAATTATTGTGTTAAGAGTGTAGGTACAATTCATTTATGATACATGCTGGTAGATTTTTAGAATCATTATGACTATATTTATTTTTGTATTTTCAGAGAAGTCAGATAAATATTTTAAACAATATTTTCTTTGTTTTTTTACAACTTTTACAACTGGTTTGGTGTGACTACACAGTTAAAAATATTAAGGACCACATTTCTATTCTCTTCATTTTCTTCTGCCGTGGTATCTTTTACATTAGGGAGTTTCACTATGTGAATGTGCATTAACTTTACTAACTAGTAATCTTAAAACATTTAGATTCCTTAAATAACATTGATTAATGTGTCGTCACAGGTGTTTTTATCATGGCAAATCCCAGAATAATAATAAAATATTTCCACTGCACAAAAGTTTGGAGATTAGTTCAAAGTCTCATTTTTATAGATAAACAAAAGCATAGACAAATCTTATCCAAGGTAAAAAAAAAAAAAAAGCCACTAATTTGGTAAGGTGAATTAGAACTTCATTCTTCAAATCTTTCCTTTTTGTTGTCACCTGTCTCAAAGAAATTTGCACACCAGGTAAGAAGTCCCACTCTAGTTATTTTATAATGTTATTGGAAGACTTATGTTCAAGTTTTAGGTTTGTCTCTTAAGAACTGCATAACCTGGGGCAAAATTCTTGTCTGTTATTAGTTTTCCATAAAACTGGCAAATGGCATCTAACTAACAAATTAACACAATTGCTGTGAAGATCAAATGAAATGCATGTGAAAAACACTACAGGTCTAATAATAGTATCAACAAGAAGAATCATTTATTTTTCTTTGGCACTTCATTATTGCTCTAGTGCCTTGTTCATTTGACCTGCTTATTTTTCCTATATTGTATACAGAGAAATCATGAAAAATATTTCTATATGCTGTGATGCTGAATACAAGTAGGAGAATTTACCTTATGATTTCAGCATGATTTGATTTATGGCTTTATTATATAAAATTTACAAATTGATTAAAATTAATTTATATAAATTTTATGATCTATAGTATCAAATAACTAATCAGAACTTTAGTGAAATCATCTGTTGCTAGATAGTTCCACAAGTATTCTGATACTCATGAGTCAGAATACCTCAATGGTTCTGACTTCAGTACAAAACAAAAACATAATTTGCCGCTGAGATAAGTATCTCTTGCATATTTGTGGCTAACTACCATTCACAGTTTTATAATTAGATGTGAATTTTTTTTTCAAATCGTCATTAATTCTTTCCATCTTTCTTGGTCTTCAAAATATCTCTTTATTCTTCAAGGTCCCAATGAGGTACTACCATGTTTGAAAATCTTTTCCTGACTTATCTTTTAATTAGTGTAACTTTTTAAAAATTTTAATTCCAGTGTCGTTAACTTACAGTTTTAACATACAATGTTGTATTAGTTTCAGGTATATAATACCGTGATCCAACAATACCATGTAGTACTCAGTGCTCATCAAGATAAATGTACTCTTAACGCCCTTGAGCTATTTCACACATCCCTTAATTTATATAACTTTGATAAGTTGTACAAGGATATACTAGAAAATTTTTCCCAACAGAGGCAAATGTAGTGAGTTATTGCTTTATATATTCATTTCTTTCCATACTTGAAGGAGAACAACCATCAGATTTTAGTGTGTGTGTGTGTGTGTTGGTGGTGGGGAGTCTTCAGAATCTTTCATTTAAAGTTACCATTAGAGGGGCGCCTGGGTGGTACAGCGGTTAAGCGTCTGCCTTCAGCTCAGGGCATGATCCCGGTGTTGTGGGATCGAGCCCCACATCAGGCTCTTCTGCTATGACTGCTTCTTCCTCTCCCACTCCCCCTGCTTGTGTTCCCTCTCTCGCTGGCTGTCTCTGTCTCTGTCAAATAAATAAATAAAATCTTTAAAAAAAAAATAAAGTTACCATTAGAGTCTCAAGAGTTTAAGTGGATCTATGACCCTTTTATGAAAGTATTTATTTCAGTATCTCTAAAAAGATAACCCACTAGAATATCTTCAAAATGTCTTCCTTAAAACATTTTTAGATATTTGCCTTTTTTTAAATAAAAAATAAGGTTTTTTTTTGGTTTCTAGTTTATTTGGTTTCTCATCATGTATTTTCAGCTAAGATTGTGACAAACATATGTTATTACTATGCTTATCAATATATACTAACGTATTCCCAAACATACCATGTTTAANTTAAAACATTTTTAGATATTTGCCTTTTTTTAAATAAAAAATAAGGTTTTTTTTTGGTTTCTAGTTTATTTGATTTCTCATCATGTATTTTCAGCTAAGATGTGACAAACATGCTATTACTATGCTTATCAATATATACTAACGTATTCCCAAACATACCATGTTTAAGCATAAACACAGATAAGAAAAAATGGAAGTATTATGAAGCATCTTATTTTATACTTGGTTATATTATATACTAAGGTTTCCAAGATATTTTCTGTAAACATGAAAAAAAAGGAACAAAATTAGTCCAAATTATTTTTAGGTGGCATATGCAAATAAATACTTGATGCTAATTTAGATGCTTTAGAATATCTAATTCCTTGATATTGTAAAGTTTGTTGTAAAGGTGTAGTGGGGATATCCTACTGTCTTAATTAATAAGAATCTGTCAACACAGTTTTCACTTGCATAAAATTTTTGGTAATGCAATATTCTTCATGAATAGTTTTAGGAATTTATATATTCTTAATATATGAGTTATGCATAAAAGATATATGTATATATACATGTTAAGTATATATATATATACATGTTAAGTANTGCATAAAAGATATATGTATATATACATGTTAAGTATATATATATACACACACACACACATACTTAAGAACAGATAGGTAGAAATTATGAGTTGCTATCTCGGTTTGGCAAAAAAAAGTAAGTTTGGCAGATAACAGAAAAACTAACACTTTTCAGCAATTTTAAGAAAAATATAGGTGAAACAAATTAATTTTTAGCCTTACTATAATGAAGAGGTATTTCTAAGGGTTTAGATTTTATGACTTTGCCATTAATTTTGGTGTGAAGGGTTAAGACTTTTTAAAATTGAAAACTGGTTGGAGTTTTGACATAACAGAAACCATAGGTTGTCTGAGTTGGTTACTCCCTAAATTTTACAATTTTACTTATCTGGTTTACATAGTATTTCTGTGGCATTGTGGATTCTAGAGAAATGGGTATTGTAGCTGAGAGGTAACTACCCCAGTAAAACAACCAGAAAGTCAATGATCATTTCAGTCAAGAAACAGAATTGTTAAAATTCTGTTGGGTAGAGAAAAAAGATTTGGGGATGAGACTCAGCGAATAGCATGGGCAAAGTAGGAGGTCATGAACGTTCATGACATTTCAGGGAACATGGCAGACTGGAAGACCAGTGATGCAATTTTAATAGATTGAAATCACGGAGAATATAAGAGTTGGGGTTACTAGGAAGGGCAATCAATGGTTGTAGGATGTTTAAATTTTTTAAAACTTGCTGAAAATCTTGGTTGTATTTGTTGTTCCTGATGCAGTTGGAAATGCATTGTTTTGGAACTTAGAAGCAAGGCCAAGGTTAACTTGAGATAAGAGTTGGGC
>NC_048228.1:62611121-62611477 GCF_002007445.2 Ailuropoda melanoleuca | reverse complement strand
GTTCTCGTCTCTCTCTCAAATAAATACAGTAAATCTTAAAAAGAAAAAGACAGTAAATCTTAAAAAAAAAAGAGAAGAATCTTTAAAACTAGGCTTATTAAAACTAAACTAAACTTATTGTAATTGTTTTCCAATATACTTATATATCAAAACATTATGTTGTACACTCTAATACAAATTTTGTGAATTATATCTCAATAAAACTGGGAAATTGATTTATTAAAAGTCATATACCAAGAAATTCACAGTTATAGTAGCTTTCCTTTCATTATTGGTAATTCATTATTGAAAATGTTATTCATTTATAAATAAATGCCTTATTTGAATCTTTTTTATTTTAGGAAGTTTTTCTTGTT
>NC_048228.1:62603835-62607650 GCF_002007445.2 Ailuropoda melanoleuca | reverse complement strand
AAAAAAAAATAAAGTTACCATTAGAGTCTCAAGAGTTTAAGTGGATCTATGACCCTTTTATGAAAGTATTTATTTCAGTATCTCTAAAAAGATAACCCACTAGAATATCTTCAAAATGTCTTCCTTAAAACATTTTTAGATATTTGCCTTTTTTTAAATAAAAAATAAGGTTTTTTTTTGGTTTCTAGTTTATTTGATTTCTCATCATGTATTTTCAGCTAAGATGTGACAAACATGCTATTACTATGCTTATCAATATATACTAACGTATTCCCAAACATACCATGTTTATGCATAAACACAGATAAGAAAAAATGGAAGTATTATGAAGCATCTTATTTTATACTTGGTTATATTATATACTAAGGTTTCCAAGATATTTTCTGTAAACATGAAAAAAAAGGAACAAAATTAGTCCAAATTATTTTTAGGTGGCATATGCAAATAAATACTTGATGCTAATTTAGATGCTTTAGAATATCTAATTCCTTGATATTGTAAAGTTTGTTGTAAAGGTGTAGTGGGGATATCCTACTGTCTTAATTAATAAGAATCTGTCAACACAGTTTTCACTTGCATAAAATTTTTGGTAATGCAATATTCTTCATGAATAGTTTTAGGAATTTATATATTCTTAATATATGAGTTATGCATAAAAGATATATGTATATATACATGTTAAGTATATATATATACACACACACACACATACTTAAGAACAGATAGGTAGAAATTATGAGTTGCTATCTCGGTTTGGCAAAAAAAAGTAAGTTTGGCAGATAACAGAAAAACTAACACTTTTCAGCAATTTTAAGAAAAATATAGGTGAAACAAATTAATTTTTAGCCTTACTATAATGAAGAGGTATTTCTAAGGGTTTAGATTTTATGACTTTGCCATTAATTTTGATGTGAAGGGTTAAGACTTTTTAAAATTGAAAACTGGTTGGAGTTTTGACATAACAGAAACCATAGGTTGTCTGAGTTGGTTACTCCCTAAATTTTACAATTTTACTTATCTGGTTTACATAGTATTTCTGTGGCATTGTGGATTCTAGAGAAATGGGTATTGTAGCTGAGAGGTAACTACCCCAGTAAAACAACCAGAAAGTCAATGATCATTTCAGTCAAGAAACAGAATTGTTAAAATTCTGTTGGGTAGAGAAAAAAGATTTGGGGATGAGACTCAGCGAATAGCATGGGCAAAGTAGGAGGTCATGAACGTTCATGACATTTCAGGGAACATGGCAGACTGGAAGACCAGTGATGCAATTTTAATAGATTGAAATCACGGAGAATATAAGAGTTGGGGTTACTAGGAAGGGCAATCAATGGTTGTAGGATGTTTAAATTTTTTAAAACTTGCTGAAAATCTTGGTTGTATTTGTTGTTCCTGATGCAGTTGGAAATGCATTGTTTTGGAACTTAGAAGCAAGGCCAAGGTTAACTTGAGATAAGAGTTGGGCGTAATACATATGTAGTAGCGATAGCCAAAACAGGATTGTAGAGTAAGAACTTATTTAAAAATGGGACTTCGATGAAGATTTCCATTTAAAGAAGTAATAGAGGATGAGGTGTCAGTGAAGTAAGCTGAGAAGGATTAATATTAAATAGGAATTTAGAAGGGGACGCAGAAAGAAGGACAATGGGGCAGAAGGATAGTACTGAAGAGAATTTTGGGGCGCCTGGGTAGCTCAGTCAGTAAACAGCTGACTCTTGATTTTGACCCAGGTCAAGATCTCGGGGTCCTGGGGTGGAGCCCTCAGCCAGGAGTCCGCTTCAGGATTCTCCCTCTCCCACTGCCCCTCCCCCTTCTCTCTCTCTCAAATAAATAAGTAAATCTTTAAGAAAAAAAGAAGGAAAAACAACAGTGCCAAAAGTTATAAAAGTTAGATCTGAAAAGGCACGGCTTTATGGACATATAGTTCCTATTTACATATTGAGAGGTAGTAATACACCACGTCCTGGGTGGGGTTTATTTGGGAGCATAGGAAGTAGAGGGGATTGGACCTTGACACTTTTAAACCGAGATTAGCAAAGGAAATTGTGTTGCCCATGAAGTGCTTCTAGAAAATGGCAGTGTAAAGACTCACATTTGTATATAAAGAAACACAATCCTAATTTTTGTTTTCTGTTGTGTCGTGTTGTCTCTCTAAAAAAGGGAAGTATGGGCAGAAAGCAAGCTGAAAAGTTAAAGGTGAAGAAAAATGAAGCATACATTAAGTAAACTGGTGGGGAGAGAAGGCCTTGGGAACTGTAATGTTAATGATTATGTGGGTTCCTGTATCATCTATCTTTTAGTATATTCCCAGGTAATTTTACAATAAATGTAATTGAAGTAGATTTTATCCTCACTGCTTGAAGTAGATTTTATCCTCACCACTGTTTAAAGTTGGGAAAAGTGATTTGGGAGTTTCATTAGCTTATTTCTTTTATTTTTGAACATAAGAGGTAGCTCTGTAAATTCTCATGTACATGTTTGTAAAAGGCCAATAAATGGTTAAAAATAGTTATGATTTTGTAGACAGTATGATTTAAGAAATTAAGGCAATAGCTTTGCCTAAGTATTGGCTATTCAGAGACTCCAGTTACCATAAATTACAGTTCAGAAATATGAATTGGAAATAGTCATTTTAATTAGGAAGATACACTTGGAAATGAAGTAATTTTTTTAAGGTTATTTCCTTGGTGAGTGTTTTACTGATCGCTTGGATTTATTTACCACACAGACATCACAATAAAATAGGTATTTATGGGGTAGTTTTTAATTAGAAATAATGGCTTGTAGAGCTGAAGTGATGAATCATTTTATCCATATATTGACTTAAGTGGCTTTAGTGAAAGATGATCCCATCGACAGCTTTGGAGTATCCTAAGTGAATGCTTTGTCTTCTGAAACACAACAAAATCTGTCTAACATTTCAGTTTATATTCAAAAGCTCGACATCAACAGTGAGATACAAAGATAATCAAAATATTAACCTATCTTTTGGAAACAAACAGGTAATTTTGCCTTTCATCATAACTGAAGCACTTTATAAATTAATAGAAAAATAAGTTATATGGCTACATATTTCTAAATGTAAATGGGATTGGAAGGGAATCAACCAACCTTTTCAAATTTATGAGCATGAGTGCAATAGTCTCGTTGATGAGATGGCTTCGCAGGTATGAAGGATATGTCATTCAGAAGGACACATTGATTCGGGTTAGTTCTTTTCTGTTTGTTTGCATTTAATTATGTCCTAAAAGGATTGGTATAGAGAATAAAATATACATGAACTAGCACTTCTGATTTATAAAAGTATACCAATGACATTTCAATTTAGAGTACAACCTCTGTTGGGAGAATAAGACTGTGTACATGCAACTTGCATTAACAATATTGAATTCAAATGAAAATTTATTCCTATTTCTCATTCTTTTAGCCAAGTTATTTTATTCCTACTGAAATGTACATTTTAACATTGCTTGTACTTAAAACCTGCAATCAATAAAACTGAGATATGAAAATAAATACAACTTGAGAAATTTATATACTTAATTTCATTCTTTGTTCATTCCTTATAAAGGTGGTATTTCTCAATGTCCCTTAGATAATACGGAATTAAGAAATTGGATCTCACACTAACTCACTATGCATATTAAGATTTTTCCTGTGAATGTACCCCATATCTGGTATGTTGATACCAGAATGTATTTCACTGAGTATTTTGATACCAAGGGTAGCAGAGGTTTAGTGACAACGTTAAAACCATGAGCTCAGGAAAGCCTCCAGGTGCTATTAAAATACTGATGAGTCTTTTTTTTTTTAAA